>NW_021937840.1:0-23383 GCF_001715985.3 Manacus vitellinus
AGCAGCTGGGGCTCCCTGGTACCAATGGCCAGAGAACACACTGCAGGAGGGCAGGGAAAGTCCAAAAACCTGCCTCGCCAGGTATTTGTCAACAAAATGTGTCATCTAGCGGGAGAAAGAGATACAGTCTGTGGAGAGAAGGTGTTGCAAAAGGAATTCCTCGAGAAGTGATGGATAAATTACCCACTGCTAATTTAGAATACTTGATAAAGCACTGGGATAAGATCAAAGAGCACAAAGCACCCCCTAAGGGCAGCCCCTCTAAGGAGTCCAACACTGTGATCCCCTCAGCCTCTCCAGAAACCGGACTAACCAGTTTGACCAGTTCTGAGTCAAGGAACTGGACTTACTGCCCTCAAGTAAATAAGCCAAAAAATAGCCAGTGGGTTTATGAGAGAAAGCTTACAGAAAACAACCCGGGAGATTTGGTAATCACTTTTCCTCTTGGCCCTTTTAAATCTTTAGTTACATTCGTGGTAGACGCGGGTGCACAGGTCTCAGCACTCCAAACTGAAGCTGCTACCCAGTGTGGTATTAAGCCAGACAAAAAGGAAATATGGGTAACTGATGCCTTTGGCAAATCCCAACCCCAATACACTGCTCGAGTGAAATGCTGCTTACCTGGAGATGAGACAGCCCCAGAAACTACCATGATTGTGGGGCCACTACCAGCTAATATCCTGGGGTTAGATTTATTAAAGGGTCGAGCCTGGAGAGATGCCAGAGGGAGAGAATGGGTGTTTGGTCTCCCATCCCTCTCTGTCCGTTTGAGTTTATTTGTTTTTTGGAGAAAACATGTTCCAAACTTCTCTATTACTATTGCCCTAGTAACATTATGCCAGATAAGAAAAGGAGTTGGATAAATAGATAGTTCCTTCTTTTTAATAATGGGTCCGTAGTGGGCCAGATTTGTTCTTTTGCAGAAACCTGCCAGCAGATGAGATCAAACTGCATGGAACCAATGGAGCCTCAATTACAGCAAGAGGCAGAGGAGATAACTGCCCCCACAACTGCTTCTATTATCAACTTACAAGTACTCCATGAGAAAACGAAATAGCAACAGGACTGAAGACTTATACTGTTCTTAATGTTTTTATCTTAATAACTTTGTAATATGCATGCCTATATGTATTTTTGTCTCAATATGTAAAAGTTTGCCACAAACATTGTGTTTGTGCTCCCTCTACTCCCAGAATTACTTGTGTTATCAGCTTATTAATAATTGTTGACTTATCTGGGTTTTGTTTTTTTTTATCATGAACAATTCGCTGATAAGATTGTGTAGGACGGGCCATTTTATGTACTGCTAGTTTCGTTTTGCCAAGTTTGTTTTACTATTTTGTTGGGGGGCAGGTTAGTTTGGGAGAAGCTTTTGAATGTGAGCAACTCACTGGTAAAATTGTATAAGATGTGCTATTAATTTGATTTTTGTCAAGTTCATTTTGTCCTTTTAAATATCTCTTTCAATTGAGAAACTCAACCAAATATAACCTGGGAGTTAGTACAAGTATTTATGCATATTTAGAATTATATGAATATGCATTATATACATTAGCCTTCTGCCTTGAAAGGCATTGAATTTTATATTTGGTTAAATTTAACAAAAACGGAGCTAAATTTAGGCCTAAAAGAAAACATAAGAAAGCCTTTTACCAGCTCCCAAGTAACTCAGTGTTTTTTGATGTATAATTTCAAATATTTGTATGTATGTTTGTAACCTCATTAATGTTAAGAAATTTGATTGTAGTCATTGAGATCCTATTACATCCCCTATGACTACTCACGGGGTGGAGAGAGTAACTAGTGCAAATTAGCTTACTATGTTATTATACAATTAGCTTGTTTTTTTTTTTTTGAAGGGGGGGAGAATTGTAATGCATTAGGGCAATCTCTTCCTTTTCTTCACTCTTCTGTCTCCCTGTCCACTATACGAAAAGCACCGCCCACAAAGAAGATTCACAGAGAACGACAAAAGAAGAAAAACTATTGAATGCATAAATCACGGGGTGGTGTCAGAGACTGAAATAGTTAATGATTTATGCATTCTCGGGTTTTTTGACACACCTGCTGGGAAGTAGCCGAGCTTGCGGGCTCTTGACTGTCTACTGTTTCCTCCTAAAAAAAACAACGACCTCGGGCTATTGACACACCTGCTGGGAAGGAGCCGAGCTTGCGGGCTCTTGACTGTCTACTGTTTCCTCCTAAAAAAAAACAACGACGGACCTTGGGCTATTGACACACCTGCTGGGCGATTAGTTACCAAAAAAGGGAAAAACAACCCCTTATGCCAAGAGGCGCCAGAGCATATAAACTGACTGGTGACTTTGGGAATTCGGGAGTTCTTCTCCCCCACCGCCTGCGAATCAAGACCATCAAGCATCGCTGGACCCCGTGGGCGGTGACTATGGACATCTATCTACTCTCAGCTTTTCTTTCTCTTACTCTCCCTGGCTCTTATCCTGCCTTTCTCTCCCCTATGCATTTTTCTCCTCCCCAGAAAGCTTATGACAGCACCCAAAGGTGTTAGTTTACCTATTGATTATGACAGCACACAAAAATGTTAACCTATCTGTTGATACAAAACTGTTAAAATAAATCTTATTAACTTACCTGTTGATACAAAACTGTTGAAATAAATCTTATATATTTTCATACACCGATTATTTAGCGTCGCTTCGCTTTAATCCACCCCAAAGGAATTTTTGATAAAACCTGAGTTACCCCCCCCCCTCTCTTTTCCTGGGGCGGGTCGTAACAACTAGATATACGTGTTTATTTCACAGAATCACAGAATCATTTCATAGAATCACAGAATCATTAAGCTTGAAAGGAACTCTGGATATCATGTACTCCACCCCCCAGTTCAGGCAGGGTGACCTAGAGCAGGCTACACAGGAATACGTCCAGGTGTGTTTTGAATGTCTCCAGAGAGGGTGACTCCACAACCTCTGTGGGTAGCCTGTTCCAGTACTAAAGTGTTTACAGTACTAAAGGTCTGAACTAAGGTGTAAGCAACCCCCATCTCTATTACCCTTGCCTTATCAACAATAAGAAGACTTAGGTGTTTTCTAGCAAAATTAACTTGGTCATTTTTTTACAGGTTAAGTAAGTTTAGCTGGCAAGAGAAATGGAGGGATAGTACGCATGGAATACTTTTATTTACTGTGGGGAATAAGATATGACTATTTACTTGTATAGAAGAAACAGGTATTGTAAGGCTTTTTTCACACTATAATGGATATCTTGGTCTTTATCTGCAATACTGGAGATTATAGTCATCTAAAAATCAGACATTCTAATACTGAATTGTGAGACAATTAAGATCTGTTCTGGAAATAATTATGTGTGAAAGTCTTGTTGTTGTGCATCCTGGGGGTGTGAAATATACCCTACCAAACAGGGAGAACCACAAAGGTCTGTGACATATTATCAATATGAATCTCTCATGGTTGATGCCAGTCAGACTACACTTCTTTAGGTCTACTCATAAGACCCTATAGGGAAGTCTAAAGAAAGTGGAGTATCCAGACAAGTTCAATCTCCTGGGGAAAAAGATAAAAAAAAAAAAAAAGGAAGAGAGAACTGAAAGGTTTTTATAGTTATCTTTTTATTCAAGCAACAGTCTAGCAGCAGCCATCGCAAGATACAACTAGAATAATAAAAGCCAATGTCCCAGGAGTAATAATTACTACAAAAATATTGAAAAATTAAATATAACCAATATAACATATTTTTCAGAATTCATATTACCATCATCATCATGACTAGGCTTCGTGAACGAAGATTTGGGAAGGCTCTATCCACATTTGTTACAGGCACGCTGGGGACTTATGAGGTCAATACGTGACAGACATATCCGATTGCAAAAGGCACAGCAGAAAGACTCCTTAGACGGTGTATTCTGCAAGACACGGTTCTTTCTGCGTTGCCTTTTCTCCTCAAGAGTGATCCTGCGTGTGTTCTCGAAGGAGACAGCTGCGTTATAGATGGTGTGTCTCCAGGCCTCCCGATTGGAGGCCAGAGTAGACCAGTTATGGTGATCAATATTACCAATAACAAGGTATTAATAGTATTGCAATTACTTCTCCAAACAGTAAGATTATTGCTACTCATTAAAAGAATATCTTTAATTCTTATAGTGTATAAGTAATTATTGTTTCTTACTACAGGTTTGCTTTTTTCACATTACAGCAAAAGTACTTTTCATCAATATGCTTAGCTCACACACAGAGTGAATTAGCTGATGTCAGGAATGTGGGCTATATCCATGCACTTGACAATGGGAGTATTCATCTTCAGAATTCTATAAAGTTATGAGCTGACAATACAGGAAAAGTAAGTATTATCTTATGTGAAACAAGAGGAAATTTTAAAACCTGAAAACAAAATTCTGAATCTTCAAGTTGAATGTTATTTCTGATTTCCCTCTCAGTATGCAAAGACATAAAAATAAATGCCTCAATAAAAATGATAGAATTTTTTAAAAATAAAAAATTAAACAAATTTAACAATTTTGTCACTCTAAATTTATCCTGAAAAGGAGATGGAAACATTTGAGACATTTTATTTAAGAGAAAAGCAAGTCCATCTGCTTTGGGAGACATGTCATTGTGAAGATCAATGGGAGAATAGCTTTAAGCGACATTCAAAAGAATTTCTACATTGAACTGAGTAATGACTCACAAAGGAAAACCTTGTGGGGTTTAAACAAGGGGGAATGTGTGCAAAGTTATGCTTAGGAGAGAAAGGAATGAGAGTTTTGTTTGCTCCCTGATGGTGAGCAAATCAAGAGTTTCATTATACTGGGAGGAAGGATTCTAGTTCAGATTTTTCTCTTTCACATGTTCTCTTAAGAGAGTTTCCATGCTTCAGTGAATGTTTTCATTTATATTCAATCAAAATTAAAAAGCATTATTTCTTGAAGCTATTAATTAAACATTGTAAACTGTACAACAAAAATGGTTGCTAGTTTTCCATATGTGCACCAGGTTGTGCAAGATGTTATTAATAGATTTTAAATAGTTAACTACAGGGAGATTTTAATCTCTATTATTTATAACTCTTACCTGGTTGCACCAAGAGAAAAGGTACTAAGGCAAGAATAGCAGTATCTTTTTCAATATTCTTTTGACTACTACATCAAACTTCCAAGCATCTATCCAAGCTGCATCACAATAAATGAAATGCACTGTGACACATAAGTAAGTGTTGTCAAAATAAAGAAACACATTTAGTATTTCAGAATACTTCTGTTCTTTATTATGAGATAGGGATTTCACGGCATGAAAAAATTGTCTTCCAAAGAGGCATCATTTCAGTTCAGGACCCCGATTTCTGTATTTTAGTGGCAGAATCCATCAGGAAGAAGGAAAATTGTCACCAGCTTCTGTTGCCTTGGCAACTTGTGTTGCCAAACAACAGACTGGGTACCTTCTAGAAGGTTAAACTTCCAGGCTGCTGAGAGACTGACTGCAATGACAGTAGAATAAATACCTTTTGCTAGATGCTTTCGTCATATCAAAACAAGATAATATTTTGCATATTTTTTCACAACCTTTGATGCTCTTTCCCATTTTCTTCTTGTTATATTTGCTGATAGCATTGGCTGTAATTAATCTGAATTCTAAATCCTCTTCTAAGTCTCTTACTTTGGATACACAATATTTTCTCAAATCCCCTCATGATAGTACTTGTTTCCACACATGGTCTTTTGTACAATGGCAATTTTTGGTAGGATGGCTGAAGAGAACAAAGTATTAATTTTTATGATTTTTTTTTATTCAATTTGTCTGCACTTTCTCTGTTTGGAGGTGCTAGAGTTTTAAAATATTTGTAATAATAATAAGATTACTGGGTGGGATTAGACACCTCTAGCTTCAGGGCAAATTTAAGGACAAATACAGCTGTTCCTATAATTGGCATGTCGATAAAGGCTACCTCTTGTGGGGTTGTAGCTTTAGACAAGCCTGTCTGGAGCAGATGGTGCAGAGCTTCTCTCTGATCTAAGACACACTATTATCTACAGACACCCAGGTGGGAGTCCTCTGATCAAATGTAGATACCTGAATTTAAACTAGTTTGTCTAGGTTCTTTTTATTGCCAGTGAAGAGAAATAGAGACTGTTAGGAAGAAATTTATTTCAACCTAATGTAGACTAATAAACTAGGAAAGAAGAACTTTGCCCTATATCTTCGTATTTCTCTCTGTTGTATATAAAAGAAGCTTAGTTTCTAGCTCAGGCACAGAGGTCTACTCAATGCCTAAAATTGGGTGTTCTGATTCCACCTTTTTTCAGGTTTATAGAGACCCCTGTTATCATTGCTCTGGCCATTAACTGAGTCTCATTTTGTGACTCTCCTGGACACACCTTTTCTGTTCTTAATTACATTAGTAGAGTTATTAGTCACCCCCAGCTACAGGTTCAGATCATCACAAGTCATTCAACTTGCTTTAAACTAGCAGACATCTGGGTTTGGCCCAAATTGCTCTATGAGAAGGCCCTTCTGTGCTATTCTTTCCAAATATTTGTACTATATTCTTTAAATTCCTCTTAGTGCCGTGTTTAATTTGTGTTTGGGCATCAACTCGAGATGCAAATCAACAAATTATTTTTGTCTTCAATACAGCTGTCTGTATGTGAGCTGAATGTCTATGTTCTGACTATAATTGATGGAGATACGGGATTCAATGCAGTTGCCAACCTGTGGGCAGCCGGTGCCATTTCACACTCCTTAGGGTAAAAGAAGTTTCAGAATAAGGTTAACAGATATGGCACAGGAGCAATGGAAGACCTGTGCCATGTTGATCCAGCTGCAGGCCAAGTGATATACCTACAATACGATATCTAAAAAAATCCTAAAAATTATAACGTGGACATCAACTTAATTCTTCCCCTAGTAAGATGTTCAGTTGACCAGCTGTACCACAACATCATAAAATAGTTCTCTGACAACTGGTATAAAGGATAAGGCAATATAATTCAGTCGAAGCTATAGAACCAATTATAGGCTCAAGGTTTATTATATATTATAGGTTTGAAGGTTAAAGATTTTATTAGTTTTTGTTGTGAACAATTCTATCCAGATGGGCATAGGGACAGGGTTTGGAAAGGAGGTGAAGGAACTGTTTACAATAAATTATAAAAGCAGAGTGTTAATTGCTTATCTGAGAGTCTGTTTTCCAGAACTGTGGCAGTTCTGGAAACAGTTGACTCTTTCTGAAAACAGTATGCAAACACTGTGTATGATAAGAATTCATCCTAAAGTACTGTCACCTCCTCATTTTCTACTATTTTTTTTATAAGTGATTTGATTGTGTCTGGTTGCAAGTCATAAATAAATGAATGTACATTTATACAAAGCACTTCAACATTTCCTGTAAGAACCTGGTACAAAACAAGTTTAATTAATTCTGTGTGGTTTTGATGTACTCTCAAGTGAATTCCATTTTCTTATTTTTCTTTCTGTTTTCTGGGACACCTGGGTCATTTCTTTCCTCTACAGCTACCTTGGAACCTCAGCCAATGTAAGTTGGGAGAGATCTGTTGATTTCATTGACAATGTATTAATCTACTTCATCTTAGAGTAGCTCTAGAGCTGTAGGAGGTGACTGTGTAGAACCAGACACGTTCAGTATATATTCAGGATATCAAACTTCTATGCTAAAGGTACAGATGCATCTTCCTCCTCTGGGAGAAGGACTCATCAAATATGCAGTGTATCACACATGTATTTCAAAAATGTGCTGTCAGAAGTAGTGTACCTGGTCCCTCTGGGCTCAGGGTACTGACACTTACTTCCTTTTCCTTTATCTGTCAGTGATCATGGAAATTTTTAGAGTGATAATTGTGTCTTTTTCTTTTTCTCTTTCACTAAAAAGAAATCTAGCTTCTTTATATTTATTCTTATATCCCAGTTCTACTTCTTTAATCTCAGTCTTCTATTTCTCCTTTTGAATCAAACACCCATTCATAAACATCTTCAATGATTCTGACAGGAAGCAAATCCAAAAATGAAAGATAAAATAAGTCATGGTTTGGGATTTCTCTATGGAACAACAAGCAGAGACGATTCTGGTTTACAAAAATGAAATAATTTTCTCTGCAAGCTCCAACTGTCTAATTCACTGCCATGGTGACCAACACATATGTTTTGGACAGGGTAAGTATTTCATACTACTCATCTGTGAGGTCCCATACAGGAAACTATAGCTATCTCTGAACCATTGAAAGCTTTTAATTTTAAAATCCTTTCACCTTTCTTAAAAGAAATTAAAAGAAAGTAGTTGAGACTATAGATGAAGAAAACACATAGAATCATTCCTGATTTCTGTTATTTATATGCTGCTTGAGAAAAAATGTAACAACATCTCAGATTACTCCTAACCTTCAGTAGAACATTGGTTCAAATATACTGAGGTAAGGATTTATTCTTTGACTAATGTACAGAAGTCAACTGAAAAGAAATTAGTAAAGGTTATTCAGACTCTAACAAACAAACAAACAAACAAACAATGCCCCCCAAACCCAAAACGAACTCTCAGGAAGGCCACCAAGAAATAACACACAATGAAACTAATACAGATTTACCCTGAAAAATTGTTTTCATTAAAATCTAACCAATTGGTTGGCACTTCTTGACATTAAGTTTTCAGTGCAAAAAAGGCCTAAATTATTCTGTATGCTTTCTGTAAAAGGAGGACAAAATGAAAGGAAGAAAAGTGTCCCAAATCGGATTTCACATTTTATTTAACTAGATTCTTATAAAATAATACCATATCTTATATCTGTTTAAATATTAATATAATTTGCTAGTGGTATATGGTGTTTGGTCACCCTTAGCTGTGTGGATACCATATGCTTTATACTGGGCAAGGCAGGATCTTATACCAAGGAGAAAAGATTGCTTTGCTGTTTCCTCTAGAGCACTTCTGTCTGGTCACCAAAGTGGTGGTTTTGGGATGCAGTACATGGCAAATAGAGAGAAATACATCCAACATAAGATCCTGCACTATGACTTCAGGCTCACTGACTCCTCAGCTGTGGTTAAGCTGAACTGAGCTGAGACTGGATGCACTAAATGTAGCTACCTGATGTTACCTGAGCCAGAAGTGATTGCTGAATGGACTGAAAATTATTCCTGTTGCAAAAAAGCATTAGACAAGTCCATAAGGCCAGAGCATGAGAGGACAAGACAGAGGAAGAGGAAAAGCTTTCAGCAGCACCAAAGTGACACTGGTTTGGAAAGCCTTCTGAAAACATAAGATGTAAGCAGCAGGAGGGATTTCCTGAGGCATGGATCAAACCCACAGCCAAGCCTGACTGATGACAGAGAAAAGATTTTTTTTTCTCTAGAAATCACTCGACTAGCAAGCCATGCAGAGGGAAGAATTTCTTACATGGACATAGTGGACAGTAATTTTTAAGCCTTTTTATTTAGCTTCATTTGAGAGATTAGAATTTTCTCCATTTCTATAGTCTACTTGTGCTATGATGAAAAAGTAACAGAATTGACTAGACATATTTGCTTTCTGGAGGAAGATGGGTAGTTACAATAATTTGCATATTGGTTTTAAGGAAGAGGAAGGAAGGAAGGGAGGAAGGAAGGAAGGAAGGAAGGAACTGTTTGTTTAACCAGCTTAACCTGACCTTAAGCAAGTCATGTTTCCAACTGAGGTTTTAACACAGGAGAACTTAATGAGTTATGATCATAAAGATATGAAATTTACAGAACTCAGGGCTATTAACAAATTTCACTGTTTGGGTGCATTTTCTTTCTGTTACAAAAATTGTGAGTTTCTGGTTTTCACTAAAAAGATAAATCAGGAGGATTCTTTATTTTTCAATACAATAACAAAAATATAATGGACCAGGATAATGTGAAAATTTTTCTTACAGCTCCTAAGGCAGAAAAAGACTAGTGAGCTCAGACATATTTCAGTTATTACTTATAACTCACTGAGGACAGTCTTAAACGAATATAGAAGAAGGCAGGTAAAAGAGAATGACACAGAGATTCTTAAATAACTTTATTAATATGTGCTGATTCGATGACAGAGCTTGTTGAAATATTTTCAGTAAGCACTGCATTAAATGTTTTTAAACAATCTATTTACCTTTGTGAGCAGTGAACTATGATTTTACTTTATAATAATAAAGAAAAATAAGTGACTGACCATTTTGAATCCACATTTTATTTTTAATCTCAATAAAAGTAGGAGAAAGAAAAGCCATGTCCACAATTACTGTGAATTGGAATGACAGGTAGAAATTAGGGCTGGAAAATAGAAGGAAAGGATTTAGAACGCTATAGGATACTGAAGAATATTACAACCACTTAACAATTTCCTCAAAAGTCTGGACCAAGGTTCTGCTGCTGAGCTACATCAGAGCTGGGTCAGGGAAATATAGATGACGAGGCCCAGAAGAGGCAGGGGAGGTTACAGCAGAAGTTACAGTAAGAACAGATTTTACAAGAGTTGAATTTCCATGGCTGGCCTGGACACATGGAATAGAATTGATTGTACAGTGACTTGGCTTCAGCCGACTTTGCAGCAGTGTGTAAGTTAGGTGCCTAATTACTGGAAACTTCCCTCCTGTCAGGGGAGACAGAGAAGCTTCAGCAGGCAGAGAAATAGACCTTAATGGCCTAAATAAATATCTGTAGATTCCATCCTTTCCCTCCTAACCCTCTGTTCCTAGAGGAAGCTTTGTCTAACAATCCAAACTAATTTAGTAAGTACCAATTCTGTACTCCTGAAGATGAGCCCAGGTCTTTGCTCATAATACTTTCTTATTGAAAAAACAAACATTTACGCAACATTTACTGATAAACGATTGATGCTTAAAGTTTTACTCATATGAACAATTTTTATTCCTGAGTAGGTCTGTTAAATCAAGCAGACCATTTACATAAGTAAGAAATGTCACATAAATACATTCAAACCACTTTTTAAAGGACTCACTCTGCTTCTCTGAACTCAAGATCCAATGGTGTTGCTGATATTTCATGAAGCACATAGCTGACTCAAGGCTTCTCAGATGTACAGGCATGGAAAGGAGAGAGGTAAAGAGCTGGAGACAGGCTGTGACACACACCTAAGAATTAAAACTGCTGTCCCAGTGCAGAACAAAGGACCTTGTAAAGTTGAATTTGCAGTCTTATTTCTGCAGTTGAGATGTGAAGGATTCTAGCACATGTAATGAGAGATGTTGCTGAGGGAAGCCATAACATGGTCTTGATAAGTAATCACAAACCACACAACAAAGCACCACTTACGGCAGCAAGGACTTTAGCAGCTTTTGGCCATCAGCCTTAGAGGTCTTCTCTGAATCTCACTGAACCACTTGTCTCCTGCCAGGAGCTCCTCATCGTTTAGAAGTACTTGGCAGAGATTAGGTACTCCACACCGATAAAAGGAGAAACCTTCTGGCCAAATGCCTGTCACATGAACCCTCTGTGCAAGCAGAAGAGTTCTCCTCAGTGTACCAAGGAAGTTCATGGTAAGCACAAAGAGTTTGGCTCTGTGCTACTTGTACAGTCCATGGGGTGGTCTGATTGCTGCATTTCCCCACAGATTGCTCAAGGAAGTAAAGAGTACTTTAAATACAGGAATCCTCTCCTATATCATGCATGTTCTGAAGGAGAATATATCATGCTTACCCTCCATTACTTCTTCTCAGGCCTCTTCCCTTTGTATCTAACTTCTCTGCACAGGCTGCATAACATCCAGTCATGCCAGGATGTCATCAGGATGATGTCCTGCCCTCGTCCAGAGTAAAAATACCTTTTACAACATGAAGAAAGGATAGGAACCCAGTGGGTCACCTTATGTTGAGATCTGATTCCTTAATCCACTGGACACACATCAAATGAAACTGTATAACAAAGTGGTGAGCATGAGTATGTTCATAGTATGTTTTTTTTGTTAGGTTCCCCAACTGATCTCTTCTTTTTGATGACTAGTGACAGGACCCAAGGCAATGCTCTGAAATTGTGTCAGGGGAGGTTTAGGTTGGATATTAGGAAAAGGTTCTTCATCCCAGGAGTGGTTGGGCACTGGAACAGGCTCCCCAGGGAAGTGGTCACAGCACCAAACCTGACAGAGTTCAAGAAGTGTTTGGATGATACCCTCAGGCACATGGTGTCTCTCTTGGGGATGGTCCTGTGCAGGGTTAAGAGTTGGACTCGGTGATGCTTGGGGATCCCTTCCAACTCAGCATATTCTGTGATTCTGTGATTCTGTAACTGTTATCCTCTGCAACAAGAGGGCAAGTAAGGCAAAAGGCTCCAAGCGTGCCAGGATCCTGTCCTCGTCATCAAGGTGGTAGCTGCTCTTTTCCCTCACCTTTTTATTTACACTCTCATGTTCTAAGGGCTTATTGAGTTGCAGGATCTCCTCACGCTGTTCCCTGACACCATCCAAGCTGGTTGACCCCGCCAAGGAAAGGAATCTTGACTGGAGGGGTCTGTGTCAGGAGTCACAACCACTGTGAGGCCTTTTCCCCTTCCTGGCTGGTGTCAAATCCCAGGACAGACAACTTGGGAAATCTCAGAACATGGGAACTTCTATAAATTTGATTATGTAACATATATAGTGTTTCTTCTTTTCTACTATTTTTTCTCATAGTCTCCTTGTTTTATCTTTTTTCCTTTATACCCTTTCCTCCTTGGGGAGACCTCATGTTTTGTTAAAAACTAGTTCTGAACATAACATTGGGAGCCACCCTGGTTCATCAGAGCTCTGGCACAAAAAAAGCATATCTGAGCCTTATTTACCCATGGCTACCCCCATCAAGACAACATTCAATTAGTTTCCCAAAGCCCCACTTAGTTACACATTTTTGAGATTCATTTAATACTGAACAGGCATAGACTCTGTAAATCTTAGTCATGCAAAAAGTCTGAATGATCACAAGTAAAAATATGCAGATGAGTAAGGTTTGCAGCATCAGACCACTAATTAATAAATGTCAGCAAAGTACTTACGATGAAAGATGTTATGGGAGTACAGCGGATTCTAATTAAAACGTCAGATTTATTTCCACAAGTTAGTCATGGACTTTGCAAAAGATCAGTGTCTCCAGAACTTTAGAAACTTGAGAAAAATTTCTTTTCACATGAACTGTGTTTATACTGAAAATTTGTATTCTGCATATTAAACAAAAATAAATCAGAGTATTGAAAAATTTTAAGTGATGGCTTAAGGCTGCCTGAAGGAGACCTTGCAATCTATTCTTTTATATTGCAATCTACTGTGCACTGTGTCAAAAGGCATTTATTTTTGATTCACAGAAGATTTCAAATAGTGAGCAGTGCTATAAAAGTTCTCAAAAAATTATTTTAAATCCTTCCATCTAATGGACTATTTGGTGAAGTCAGATTTTTTAAAGACGAATTAATCACATCTGATTCCACTTAGCTATATAAACACAAGGAAGGAAAAAGAAACATCAGGGACTACTGTTTTTCTTTTGGTTCTCAATACCAGTTATAGAAATGCGATATATGTGTATGCTGGTATAAAAACAGAAAGTAAAAGGACCGTAGTTTAAGCATTTCCCCTGGATAAAAATTAAAATGTGTTATTTTGCCACAAAATTACAACATTTGCAAAATATTAGGCTTGGTGAAATATTCAGGTTCCCAAAACAGTATTTCAAGCGCTTTTGCAGCAAATGTTTTTATCTTCTCTTCCAGCTTTAGAAAGAAAGATTGTAAGATTAATAGACTAAAGGGAGGAGGGGTATTGGATACACTTTTCTGATGTTAATATCAAAATTTTATTTTCATTAGAAAAGCAGTGTATTTAAACTCTAATATTTTAGAAAATTCTTTTGTCTCTAAACCAACCCATTAGAATATCCATTTTTCTAAAGTAGTTCTCCAGTTTCCGCTTTTACCTTACCATTTTCCCTTTTATTTCTGTTTTAAAAAAATGATCATGTATCTGGAGCTCACACTAGGTAACACCTACTCCAGAAACAGTGACACCACTATCAGCAGGTCTATTTTAAGAATTATGTGTTAGTTAAGGATGCAAGTGGAAGTGCATTACTTTTTTTTACTATTTATTTATACTTTTTTTTAAAAAAGGAGAAAAATAATATGTGCACACCAGGTGGGGTTTAGAAGCTCTCAGAGTTTTATTCTAAATTTCTTATTATCCAAGGATAGTTCCCATGGTAACAATTACATCATTTGGCACACATGTTACTGGAGGGAAATAGAACAATTTAATAAAGAAACACACATTCACCATTGTACCATGTGAATTGATTTACTTATTGCCTAATTTTGTTTCTTAAAAACGGGAGACTGCAACAGTTTTCAATGTCAGTATGACCACTTGCTTGTCAAAATTATCATTTCTGCTCCCAGTTCTTTGCAACTCCAAACCACTCTCTGCCATTCATTTCTTAGAAATCCTGACACTGCTCAACTATTCTTGAAAAAGAACCTATTCTACCTCTGTCATTTCTTTCTGTAAGCTCATGCTCTTTCTTATTCAGATGCTGAATGGTATTGGCGATTTTCTTTAAAAATTTAAAATAAAATAATATAAAATAAATGCATTTTGACTGCTAGAGATGAATGGTTTTGCTATGGGTATTTGCTTAAAAATGGTTTTCACAAATTTAACCAGCTGTTTGCAAGACAATTTAGATTATCCATGACCCTTGTAGAAGTATGCAAAGGGCAATAACTTTTTGTGCTCATGTCCTCTATATATGACCCACTTACAAATACTGCATATGTAGTCCAATGAGTAACACAATTAAGATCTGCAAGCAAGAGTTGATGTTATCCGAACTTTTCCTATTGGTCAATGTTCATTTCTCCTTCCATTTTTTTCCCCACTCTGTGTATTTTCATTTAATTTCTGCCTCTCAGACTGTAATCTCTCTTGAGTACCTGACTCAGTTCTTTGGAATTTTAAAAACCTAATTCTGCCTTCCGTTCCTAACAATTAATTATTATCACCTGTTATCTATGCCTTTGCTTGAAGTAATTCTCTTGACTCCTTCTTCTTAATTTTTTTGGTTGCTGCATGAGACTCTGCTTCTTGATAAAACAAGAAAATCCTTCTGTCCTTCTGATTTGTAATTTCTCCAGTGGTTATTTGAATTCTTGCTTTCTTTTACTAAATAAAATTGGGAGTATACTAGGACATGTCTGTGTGTGTCAATCTAGAACAAAAGTAGGATGGATATTTAACTGCATTAACCTTCACAAGTCAGGCAAAAGAAAAAAAATTTTTTTCTTTTTTCAATCTTATGAGGGCACACATTTTCTACAGGTTTAAACCTCGTGTTCAAACACTAAAACAGACACGGAACCTGCTCGGAAACAATGTAACCCTAAAAAACATTGCAACAATTACTGTCTCCTTAGGATAAGTGCTATTTAAATTCATTCATTTCTTGGGAAACGATTTTCTGATCTATCAAGGCAAATAGGTACTGTGGGATGCAAAATTAATCAAGGAAAAGGAAATGAGATCTTTTTTATGTTGCTTTCTATCAAAGAAACCTCTCATTATTGCAGTGGACTAAAATGAAGTCAAGTGGCCGAAGATAAGTGGAGGAACGGAACTTAAAAGCAGTGAGAAAAGGGTTGGGCTGGATAGGTCTTCTCTGAGAGACAGAAGAGAATCTTTGTAGGTGACTGAATTTCACTAACATAAATTCTAAGGCCTTCTACAGAAAGTTCCTTTCTCTTTGTCCTATATATGGGAATTGCAAAAGAAACGGTCAAAAAATGTCTTCAAATGAAGTTTGCAAGTCCATAGTTTTTCAGAGGGGATTGTGCACCTGAGATCTTCAGGGGCATTGAAATTATTCTTTCACAGTCCTAGTTACATAGAGAGTTAAGGTAGCTCAGTTTTGCAAAATTGACCTTTTGTTCAAACTGTATATGACTATGTACTTATATGATCAGATTCTGCTTCCTGATTTGTCCAACTCCTTTACAGCCCCCTTCAGTGTTACACAAGGTAATGACTTACTTTCCAGGGCTTTTGTTTTCCTTTACATTTTTGCATAGTTAAAAACATTGAATATCTTTTTCAATTTCATAAAGAAGTTTATAGGAAACAATTTCCTCATAACACTGCTCGTTTTGCTGTGTTGTGCTTTGTATTCCCAAGTTCTCACTTACGACCTTTCATGCTGGAGACAGATTACACCTAAACAGACAACACCTAAGTCTTCAGAGAAGACTTGCACATCAGAAAAGAGATGAAATGAAAGTGGAGGTAACTTAGCACTTTCATTACTTTCAAAGGTCTTCAAGTCTCTAGTGTTTTCTTAACAAAAAAAAGCATCTGCTGAAAATCCTGGCCCATGAAGTTATGTGACCTTGGTGGTGCTCCTTCTTTTCAAATAATTCAAGATTCATTTGTTATTTAGGTATGTTATTTAACATTATTATATAGACAACAGGTTAGTAAAGGCATATAGTGCTTTTGGAAAACTCCATAGAAGAGTATGGCGTAATAAACACTTGAAGAAGAGTACCAAGATCAGTGTTTACAAAGCCATTGTGTTGTCTACTCTTTTATATGGTTCCAAATCATGGGTCATCTACCGCCACCACCTGCGTCTCCTAGAACGCTTCCATCGACGCTGTCTCCGTACAATCCTAAACATCCACTGGTCAGATTATGTGACCAATACATCTGTTCTAGAACCAGCAGCAGTCACAAGTATTGAGACCATGTTACTGAGAACACAGCTGCGTTGGGCAGGACATGTCTCAAGGATGAAAGATCACCACCTCCACAAGATCTTGCTTTATGGTGAACTTGCCACTGACTGCTGCAAGAGAGGAGCCATGAAGAAAAGATACAAGGACTCCCTGAAACATCTCAACCTTGGCCATATTGATCACCATAACTGGTCTACTCTGGCCTCAAATTGGGAGGCCTGGAGACACACCATCTATAACACTGCTGCTTCCTTTGAGAACACACGCAGGATCACTCTCAAGGAGAAAAGACAACGCAGAAAGAACCGTGTCTTGCAGAATATACCACTTAACGAGTCTTTCTGCTGTGCCTTTTGCAATTGGACATGTCCATCTCGTATTGGCCTCATAAGCCACCGGCGTGCTTGTAACAAACGTGGATAGAACCTTCTTAAATCTTTGTTCGCAAAGCCTAGCCATGATATTCATCTCAATACATATGCTGACACTTGAAATCTTGACTTTGTTGCATATTTTGATGTTTGATTTTTCCTCAGGCTCTAACCCCAGGAGCATGACAACTCTTGTATCTTCTTTGAGAAATTAAAGAGAGAATTTGTGTCTGGGAGGTCCTCTGAGTCTGGCTAACATGAGACTCATAAAAGTGGATCTCTACAACCTCCGAGTGACTGACGAGGTAAAAGAATGCTGACTCCATGACTACTCTATCGCTCTAACTCACTATAAATCTGCCCTGCAGCTGAAAGAAGCCATCTGATTCCCATATCTGCACAGAGTAAGCACATTTTTCCAAACAGATGGCCAAAGAAACAGATTATGTCACTAATCTGGTGCAAAACTGCTTGTTTGTTTCTTTGTTTTCTTGATTTATGTGTCATAGAGATCAATTTGCATAGCTGCATGAATACTTGTGCTGATAAATAGAAATGTATAGCTAGGGAGAAGAAGAAAAGTATGGCCATCCTTTTGGACAGTAAAAGTGAATTTATTCTATTTAAAAATGTACATATAGCTGTGAACTGACTCAGACAACTAGATGATAACAACTTCTATATAGCCCTCCTCAAGTTTTCACCTGTTCTTTTTCTCCTGACATGGACTGCTGAGAGGGAACATCTCTCCAGCAGTAGAACTCCCTATGACTTTGGATGGCAGGAATTTCAATTACCATCCCATAGGCTGACTAGCTCCCTTTTACAGAACCATTGTTTTTCTTCATCCAAACATAAGTAAGGCTAACTAAGAGAGTTGTCAGTAGCTCTATCCTTCTCAAGCTTCTGTCACCCAAGATGCTGCTCTGCATACTATGTTATTCGAAGAGTTAGTAAACTGAACTCATACTTCTATTTGAAAAAACTAGAGAAAATCTAAAGTGAAATTCAATGTGCAAAACATTCAATCAAAAACCAAATTGCAATCTCAATTGTGGAGTAATGTCAAGAAAAGGCAAGTCAGTCTGATAACAACAATGCAGAGTAATGCAGGCTCAACAATTTACTTTTGTTCTTAATGAAAAAATGAAATTCTCAGTGCCAGGCATGCTCTACTACAAGCATAATTAAGACACTGATGCTGATCTAAATTGGAAACACAAGCAAAACAGAAGAATAAGAGATTTTTCTTTGACTTCAATGTAGTAGTAATTGACCCTTATATTTTATTGTTGTTTTCGTTTATTATTATTATTATCATCATCACCATTATTATCATGATAATTATTATTATTATTTAGGTACAGGACCCATTCTTCCACAGTTTTACAACACAAGAAACACAACCTGAACATTTTGAGCTGTATTTTTACAGTGAAGTACTGAAGAAGTGTGTGATCCTCCATCGCTACTTTATTGTTGTGGGACTTGAGCATTTTCCATATCTCTGGTCGGAACACACTCTAGCTTCATTTTGCCAGCATGATGAAATTAGATGTACAACAGGCATTCAGTACACACTAAAAAAAATCTGTGTGCAGAGGCAGAGGTGGAGTTGGAGTGTGCTCCATCAGACCTACGTGGAGCAAGCTCCTGTGAGAGCCAAACCCTGGACATATGTGAAGAGCTGCAAAATCCCAGTCTGTGCATGATTAACTACCTCCACTGAAAAGCTTTTAAGGTTGCATCTTAATCCCTGTTCCTGAAACATGACTTACTGGTATAGAATCAGAGCTCTGAAGAGAATCCCATTCTATAGGTTTTCAGATTAGCACAGAGATCATGGTGGATACTTGGTGGATACCAGTGTAGCAGATTCATTCACCTCCAATTATACCTTTTTATTTCAAATTCCCTTTTGTTATCACAAGCATAATCATATTTATCTGGTTTTTGAAGATTTTTTCAGTCTGAAGAGACTGATTCCCTATTTTTTTTCCTCTGATATCACTTCTCAGACAGGTAAATTCAATTGAACAGCTATTAATGTCTCTATGAAAGCAAGATGAAGTTTTCACATAATGTAGTATTGACACTAAAGCACAGAGAATAAAACAAAAAATAGACAAATATTTATTTGCATTATTTAATGGACTTGTTTTGGCCAAGATGTCTGTTCTTTGTTATTTGCTTTCCATATTCATTTGAACGATGAGATTTTATTGGAACCAACGCTCATAGAAAATGAAGTTAAAAGTCATGAGTGTTTGCAGAGACCAAACATTTAATTCAGACAAAAATAATCAGAATGGAAATGCTTTCTCACTCTGTGCAAGATCACAGTAAATCATACAGAAGAACCCTACAAAACAAGGCAATATATGACTGATTTTAAATCACAAGTTTGAAAGAGAAAATATATTTAAAAGAATGCACATTCAAAGATGTTGTCTGATAGAATGCATTAAAAAACCGAGTTAACATTCAGTGTTACATGGAATTTATAAAAGACAACTAGGATTAGTTAAAAAATTTTGTTTAAACTAACTTTAAAAGGAAAACTGTGTTTTCTACTGTTTTTTTGTGTACACTTTAAAATGTTTATTTCCACTAATTTCACCACAAGATCCGAAAGATCTAAACTGAGTTTTCAGCTCCAAGCTTTCAGTTGTTAGCTGATATATTTCTCACAAGGACAGTATATTTTAATTTTGGAATTAAAAATTAGTACTCAATATTGCTCAGTAAGTTTGTGTGCTGGTTTAAAAGTTAACCAGCAGGGGGAATGAACCCAACTCAAAGGAGAGATTATAAGTCAGAATAACAATTTATTAAAATAATACAGTAAGTACAATAATACAAACAAACAATTGGTCTCAACCCACAAAAACCCAAATGTGTAACCCAGTACCCTGGGGCCTGAACAAAGTGGTGTTCCTTGGGCCCTGTTTGAGTCCAAAGTAAAGGGAGAGGGGAAGAACCTGCTGGTGGGAGAGCTGCTGCAGTCTGGCCAGAACTGGTGATCGCAGTCCAGTGGTGGTCTAAGTCTGGTTGAGAGCGATGAGATGCAGCCTTCCTCTGGATCCCACGAGTGGGTTGAAAAATGTTCCAAAACTCCAAGATTATATATCCTCCAGTTCAGGCAGGAATGCTTGGTACTCCCCTCAGGGCGGGGAGTTCACAAAGGGTGTGAGGACAGAAACATCCTTCTATCTCACAGGCCTCTTAACACCTAGTTTATAGCCTGAGGAGTCAGGCTCTATGGGTAGAAGGTGCGAATAGTCTATTGACAACAATAGTCTAGTTTCTGGGAAATGACATGGAAGGCTATAGAATACAGTTTTGGGTTACACCCACCATGATGAACTGATCTCAGCTGTCCTAACTAGGACAACAAGACAACAAAATGGTTGTTTTAAAGGGTTAACAACCTGCCAGAACATCCAGAAGTTGAGGTACTGGAATACTGGAGATGAGACACTGGAAAAATTGCAGGCGTTTTTTCCATTTCCATAGCACCCTTTAATTACAGAGGCCTGTGTTTTACCACATCCTATTTCTTCTGCAGTGCTGCTTGAAGAGGATGCATATTTGAGAGAGTGATCCAGTTTTTTCTTGCTGTGTGGTGGTTTGTGTCTGCGTGACCCCATGTTCCCACCTCACTGTGCTCCATTCACACCTCACATTTAACATTAGAGTCTGGGATTCTTGTCACAGCAGAGCTGCAGAGAGGGGAGGAAAGAATCCTGGTTTCTCTTTGTGCATTGGTGGTAGGATGGTGGGGAAAGCAGTTTTGTTGGCTGACAGATGGGAAATCAGCCCAGAAAAAACACAAGTATCCATTAGGAGACAAATGCAGAGCTCTCCAGGAGGAATGATGCTATCTTAATTTAATGAGAATTCAGGAGATGCTGTACACTCCTGTGGCAGTATCTCATCATTCTGTTTTTGGATTTCTTCCCAGTACATTGACTCTGCTGACCTGGAGCCCGACACGCTGCAGGAGGAGCCCGTGCGGTACCACGAGGCCTGGCAGAAGCTGTGTGGGGCTGAGTAAGGCTCTCCTTCCCTGGCCATTTCCTGGGAGCATGGCTGAGAAACCTGCTGTTGTTGACAGCTTTGGGATCAAGGGCCTCCCTGGAGACTCTTTCCTTAGGCACTGCACCAGCACTGACGTGGCCCCACACACCTCTCCGGGACACTGAGGATAAGATGTTAAATGGAGAATTGTTAAATAAGTGAGGGAGGTGGTGAAAGGCAGCAGGGGGGATGTGCCCAGACTCACTTGCATGATCAGGGGGAAAGAGGGTGAGAGGAAATAAGGAGAAAGGAAAGGTCCTGATAAAGGCTGTAAAAGCCAAAGTGGGAATGGAAGGTGTAAATGAGGTATAAACTACTTTAAAGTGTGAGAAGGTAGGATGCAGAGGAGTGCCAAGAATTAGCACAAGGGGGGCCTGTTGCCCCTCAGGGTTTGAGTGGGATCAGGAGAACAAAGAACCTCCTGCAGAGTTTGGTGTTAGGACAGCCTGACACTCACTGCAGCCAGTGACTTCCTCAGCACAGGCCTGGCTGGGTGGTGTGTCTGCAAACACGTTTGGTGCAGAGCATGAGTCCCACAACATGAACCATTCCAATATGGTAACCTGTGTTGTATTTGGGATCTCTCTTGGGAGGGTAAAATTGGCATTTATAAAATATTTTGCTGACAGTTCAGTGACATTTTATGTGACTGTTCATGTGGAGCCATATGGAAATGGTGCTGCAGCCAGGCCCTGCCATGAAGGCTACTTCAGAGCCCTTTTCAGGAGGGAGGTCTTGCAAGTCCAAGGTTTTATGGGAGGGAAGTGGTACATGGGTTTGGGGGAAGCACACTGGTGAGCCCATGTGATTGGACTCTCTTCATCCTCATGCAGTGGAGTTCTGGTTCCTGGTGGATTTGGTGTTCGAGGAACAGAAGGCAAAATTCAAGCTATTTCCTGGGCAAGAAAACAGAAAAAACCCTTCTTAGGTGAGAAACATGCTTCATCCTCAAGAAGAAATAAAGCAAGGAAGGAGGTTGAATAACAGCAAGAGCTCCCCTGGTTTTCATTGGTGTGCAGTTGTGAGGGGCTGAGTAGGACAGGAATCTGTGCTCAGCTGAACTGGGAATGCAGCCTCATCCCCAGTGAGCTCTGAAGTGGTTGGAGTTGGCTGGGATGGGATGACAAGGAATCTCTGTAATGAGGGGGTGGGAGTCTTGGAGGAAGTTTCAGAGGAGACTGTAGGGATCTTGGCACCAAGAAACTCGTGACTGCATTTCAGTGAAATGGCTGTGGTGAGAGACTGGAACTGAGGTGTGAGTAGGGCGTGGGGAAAGGGAGGGCAGGGGAGCTGGTCAGGGCACAGACCCCAAAATCCCAGTCAAGGTCTGCCTCCTCCAGGTGTTCCTCTGGCTCGGGATGCTCTGTGAAGGTGTGTGTGCTTTGCACTATGGGCTCAGAGGTGCTTGTCCTGATGATCCATGTGCTGCCCTTCCCTCTGCAGGAGTCTGCTTGGGAATGCAGTTGGCCGTGGTGGAGTTTGCTCGCAGTGTTCTTGGCTGGCAAGGTAATGGCACAAAACCCTTCCTGCCTTCTGCTCATTTCTTGGATTGCTTGAGTAATACCTGTGATTGTTTTTTATTTTAAATACCTGTAACTTTTAATGTTTCCCATCTCCTTTGCTAATTCAAAGGAGAAAGAACAATTGCTTTCTGGGCTCCACTGCTTGGACTGGGTGGGTCCCTGTTAACAAAATTCTGTTCACAGAGTGCTAAATTGAGTTCTCAGCCTGACTCTGAGTCTCACCAGGAGTGAGGGTGGGGAAGAGGTGTTTCTTGGAGCATTCTGCTCCCTCCTTCCCTGCCTTTATTTCTGTATTTGAAGCTGTTGAATGTGTGTTTTTCCTGAATGACCCTTATTGTTCATCAGTGACTGCATGAGGTGGGTTGCCCCAAGATTGCAGCCTCTGAAATGGATACCAGGCAGTGCTGACAGTCCCATTCCTGCTGCCTGGGATGAGCTCTGTGCCTGTGAGGGGCTCAGCACGGTTGGGGATGGGAAGCAGCCGAACCTGGGGCAGGTCTCTAAGTGCCTGTTGTGGTGTGAGGGAATTTGTAATTGCTGAATGTTATGTTGCAGATGCGAACTCGACAGAATTTGACCCCAAAACTGCTCATCCAGTGGTGAGTTTATGGTGATTTGCTTGTAATATCCTTATATACTGTGTCAGACTGCTCTGCACATCCCTGGGCACGTTTGTTCAGAGCAGCTGTGGCTGCCCCATCCC
>NW_021937841.1:0-2249 GCF_001715985.3 Manacus vitellinus
CCGCGGCCCCGTCCCTCGGCACTCACGGGAGTACTGGATGCCCTCGGCGCTCGCCAGCCAGCGCGTGTAGGGATTATCGCTGTTATCATAGAAAGGGCTCTTCAAAGGCAGCGTCGGAACAGTGTCCAAGGGGGTTTGTCCCAAAACTCCCGCTTTCCTGGGCGGCTCGGGCGCCTCGCTCTCTTCCTCGCCGCCCTCCGCCGAGCCGTCCTCATCGTTGGTGTCGGGGAGGTCCAAAATGTCCTTCACCGAGAAGCCCGTCTTTGTGTTGGTCAGAGACATGTTCCGGCCAAATTTCGGCTGGGAAAGTTGGAGCCTGCAGCTCGGACGAGCCGCCCGTGTCCACTGGGTGGGCACGTGTCACATCTGCTGGAGCGGCGGGCAATACGACAGCGCGCAAGGGTACACGGGAAGGCGAGGGGGCGTCATCGCGTGGGAGATGGGGGATAAAAAAATAGACTAATTATAGATTTAATAGAAAAATAATGCGTAGGGGTTGTGCGAGAGAAAGCATGCCGCAGCGACGGGTCCTCATGCGTGCTGGTTTGTTCTGCCACGTGGGGAAAATTCCGAGATGCGGAAGCAGCAGCTGGCTGTTCGGAATAGTTTTGTAACTCACGGCGGGAAAGGGGAAGAGACGTAAAAAAAAAAAAAAAAAAAAAAAAAAAAAAAAGGGAAAAAAAAAAGGAAAAAAAAAAGATCACTTCTGGATCTTGTTCAGCCGCGCCGAACCCGCGCCTGCCGTTAGAAAATCCCGAGCCATTGCTGGAGCGAGGAGTCCATATAAGGCTGGTCCCCACACATGAACCTGCCGAGAGGAGGGAGAAAAAAAACCTACATTAAACCCAGGAAAGGTTGGCCACGTGTGGGCGGGTCTTGGAAGTCAAGTGGATGAAGACAGTGTTTGCAGATGTGAAATTGCGGGTTTTGGGCGAGCTCCGAGCTTCCACCATTGGTGATGAGTGGTATAACGTGTCAGTTAATTACCGGCGTGGGGAGGGCCCTTCGCGCGGGTGTGTGCGCGTGTGGCAGCGGGAGGGAGGGAGGGAAGGAGGGGGCGACTTCCCTTCTTTTTTTTTTTTTAAGGACAGTATTTACATACAAAGAGCTTCGCACCAGCCCGACGCTCCGCGCACTCCAAAGTGTGTTTTCCGCCGATGTTTTCCTCCGACCGAGGAAAAAAAAAAAAAAAAAAAAAGAAGAAAAAATTAATTCCGCGGGGGGTGCCTGGAGGCCCTGTTCCCACCCCCCCTCCCCGGCGCAACCTGCGCGCCCCCGCGCCCCGCTGGGCAGCTTTTTCGGCGCGGGGACGCGCTCACCGGCCCCGCGCGGGACCGAGGCGGCTCCAGAAGGCAAAGCGCCAGAACTTTAAATCTAACCCGCTCTAGGTCAATATTTTGGTTGGGGCTTAGGATGAGCGCTGGAATAAACAGCGAGTAAAATGATGAATTCTAAGTTGCTCCGAAATTAACCTGGATACTGGCAAAACGCGATCGTCAGGCGCGACCCGCCGAGATCCGGGAGGTGATTATTGGGGGTGTGTGGGGGTGTGTGTGTTTATTTGAAGAGGTCTCATTGATTTTGCCTCCTTCTTCCAGGGGAATAAATCCAGCCCGATTGGATAATTCGATGGGCTGCAGCCCGATGGACTCTCATACATGACTGAATTATTTTTTTTTTTCTTTTCTGTATTTTTCCTTTCTTTTTCAGGACCTCGGGAAGAAAGGGGGGGGGCAAAGAAGGGGTTCCTTCCCCAAAGAAAGGCCGGCCCCCCAGGTGTCACGCACTCACCCCCTCCGCTCTCGGCCTCCGGCCCCCCGCGGAGCCCCCGCAGCATCCTCGGCCGCGGGTCGCGGCGGAGGGGCCGTGGGGGCTCCCCCTGCCCGGTGAGGGGTGCAGGATCCCCCCCGCCCCCTCCCACAACTTCTATCTGTCTGCCACCAACTTTTATTTTCGTTTTCTTCCTTCTCTCCTTTCCTGCACCCGCCGAGGAGCCTTGGCCATGCTCACCCTCGCCGGGCACGGCCCGGGCTGCCTTCCTTTTCCCCGTCTCCTTCCTTCCCTTTCCATCCCTTTCCCTTTCCTTTTCCCTTTCTCTTTCCCTTTCTCTTTCCCTTTCCCTTTTACTTTTCCTTTCCTTTTTCCCTTTTCCTTTTTCCTTTCCTTTCCTTTTCCCCATCCCTGTCCCTGCCCCTTCCCCGGACGCCCCGGGACGGGCCTGTGCACGGGGGTGATGGAGATGCGCGGGG
>NW_021937842.1:0-23724 GCF_001715985.3 Manacus vitellinus
CAAAGAATGCTGGGAAACAGTGCAACCTCATGGAATCAAGGAGCCATTGTCACACTGTGAAGCCTCATGGAATAAGGGATCCAATCTTTGCCTCAGATTTTGTCAACAAACTCAATTTAAGGGATTACAGAATTGTGACTGAGCCACTTCTGTCCCACACGTTTTAATGATTGGCCAAATGAGAATATTTATATGAAATGAATCAGTTTTTCTTACAAATGATCAGACAAAAGATCTTAATCAGAATTATTTACTAGATGGTATAAAGACTGAAACTACTAGTAGTACAGATAGGATAGTGCACTATATTGAAGCAATTATTGAAACAATTCTATTAAAGCTAGCCAAAAGAAATAATTATTAAGTAGAGATCTGAAGTAACTCAGCCAGACCAATGTTCATGGGGAGATTTCTTTTGCTCAGCCTTGAGGAGTGTCCTTGGAGGGTGTCCCCACCCAAGGCAGGAATCTCCACACATCTACCCCAAGAAGGGCTGTGTTAGAAGAACCTGCCTGTATGAATGGGGACTGGACTTCTCTAGTAGGAAGGGATTGACTGCTCCTCACAAATGGACAGGCCAGTTACCAGCTTCTCTGTCCCATCCAACTTCCAAAAACAGGATGTGTGTTTGGAGTTGGGTGAACCAGGCTGGTTTGAGCATCATTCAACACCAAAACCATTCCCATGGTGCCAGTGGTAACTCTCAGATCTCACAGACAGCTTGCATGAGAGCTGGCACTGTTGGCATTGTCTGGTGGGATTTTAGGGCTTATCAGGGTAGGCCCTCCTGCCACCCGGGCCGAGAGGTTGGCTGTGAAAGTCCATCCTGGAGATGCACAGGGAGCCAAGAGTTGGGCTCCTGAGTGACATCCAACAATGGACAGGGGGATGGGAGTGACCAGATGAAAGTGTCTCAGGTAGAGCTGGACTGACAACACAAGGGGGAATTATTCCTGGCTCACTGGGCCCAGGACACCTCAGGTCCTCAGGGAAGAGGTGCCACATCCAGCTGGGCTTGTGATGGAGGGCTGCATTTAACCATGGACACCAACTGCCAGGTTCTCCAGAACTGGGAAACATGTGCTGCCATCAAAGAGGCCAAGAGGGTAAAGCCCCTGTGGGGTGGGGGATGATGGCTGAACTAGAGATGTGGGCAGGCCTGGCAGATTGATCCCAGCACACTCCCCAAACCCACCAAGGCAAGCTCTACGTGCTGACAATGGTGGACACAACCCCTGGATGGCAGGAGACACCCCCTGTGCCTCCCATCACTGCCCAGAACACCATCCTGGGCCTGGAAAAGCAAGTCCTGTGGAGACACAGCCCTCCAGAAACAGTGGAGTTGGACAGCAGGACTCTTTTCCAAAACAACCTTGTGCACACCTGGACCAGAGAGCTCTGCATGGAGTGGATGGATCATATTCCCTGTCAGGCCCCAGCCTCTGGGAAAGTTGAATGGTAGATTGGACTGTTCAAAACCACCTTGAAAGCAATGGGCAGTGGGACCTTCAAACCTTGGGATCTGCATTTAGCAAAAGCCACCTAGTTAGTTAATCCTGTAAGCTCAAGAGATAAAACTCCAGGCCAATTCAGTGTGTAAGATCAGCTCAAAAGAGCAGGTCCTTTAATCAGGCCCACAGGCCCAGGGGAACACACACGACGCGCCCTCCCAGGCAATGGTTCTACAGTTTTAGAAGATGGTCCATCCAATGCCAGAACTCTCCACCCCCCGGTTCTGCCCAGTTCTGCCCCTCAACATGCCCCTTGGGGAATTGGGTTTGGGGTCTTTGGGACCCCTTCTTCCTCATCTTTATCTTCTTCACAGCACATACAGTCCTTGGAGAGCCTCCAAAGTTCTGGGCTTTGTCTCTTGTGGGGTCTTGTTGTCCAGGCCTAGGGTGTGATGTTGTTCAATAGAGATGTTTTTCTACAATTCTACCTGGAAAAGAAGTCTAAACATGCTAAAGGAATTTAGAAAATTTAATATAAATGGGGTCATAGGGTTGGGTCTGTGTAAACTACTCTGCTAAATGGTGGCTCATAATACAGCTACATTAACATCTACAGTTACTACACAACTACTTTTAAAATATACAAAAAGCTAAAAAAAAAAATATCCGGAAAGCTTTAAGGTATCACACAAACCTAGTTAGTTAACTCTACCACTTGAACTGGGTCTGCCCAAAAAGAACCTCTGCGTACCATTAAAGGGGATAAAACCCCTGTGGTCCATATGAGGAATATGTTAGGGAGGACAGTTCAGATTAGTCCTGCCTTAAGCTTTGCACAATAGAGCATTTCATTAATTTTCTCTCTTTTCGTCCCTCTGTGGATTGAGGGATCTTGTGACTTCATTGTGTGACTCACTGTGTGCAAAGGGAAAATATGGACAGGAAAAAAGTAAACAGGGGACAAAAAAGGAAATATTTTCTCATTGCTTCTTTAATACAAAATATTCACTTGGAATACAATTCTGAGATCTGTCTGATTAACCACAAAAGAATTGAAGACTTACAAGTAAATTACTCCCAAGGGCTTGTCTTGTTAAGATACCATCACTAAAAAGAGAGTGTGCAGAAATGAGCAGACAAGGAAACCATCCCTGGGGGCTGGGTATGCAGGAACTCAGAGTCACTGGTTATGGGTGGAAAATGGACTGTGGAATGTGTCTGTGAAATCTGTCTAATAAACCTCAAAAGAGTGGAAGACTTAAAAGTAAATTATTCTCAGAGTTTGTCTCCTTAAGATGTTTTGAGTGTCAATGAGCCCTTTGGCACTGAATTCCTGAACTGAGGATCTGAAGACTGAACAAACCTCTAGAGAAGTAAAATTTATCAGGAAACCTCCAAGTTGCTGAGGATGTCAGCAAGCCCCAGTGAGGCCATCACTGAAAAGAGAGTGTGGAGGAATGAGCAGACAAGGAGACCATCCCTGGGGCTGGGGAAGCAGGAACTCAGAGTCACTGTTTCCAGGTGGCAAATGGACTGTGGGATGTTTCTGGGAGAGCTCCTAAAGGCTGTGCTGGTTTCAGGGGGAGTACAGTTAAATTTCTTCCCCGTGGCCGGTGCAGGGCTGTGTTTTGGCTTTGTGCTGAACACAGGGTTGATAATCACAGAATAGGCTGAGTTGGAAGGGACCCACAAGGATCATCCAGTCCAACCCTTAGCCCTGCACAGGCCTATCGCCAAGAGTCACACCATGAGCCTGAGAGGATCATCCAAACACTTCTTGAGCTCTGTCAGCCTTGGTGCTGTGCCCACTGCCCTGGGGAGCCTGTTCAGTGCCCAACCACCCTCTGGAGGAACAACCTCTTTCTAAGATCCAACCTAAACCTCCCCTGACACAACTCCAGGCCATTCCCTCAGTCCTGTCCCTGGTCCCCCCAGAGCAGAGCTCAGGGCCTGCCCCTCCTCTGCCCCTCCCCAGGAAGTTGTACCTGCAGTGAGGTCTCCCCTCAGTCTCCTCTTCTCCAGCTGAACACACCAAGTGCCCTCAGTGTCCTCACACACCTTCCCCCCAAAGCCCTTCCCCATCTTCCTTGCCCTCCTTTGGACACTCTCCAATGGCTCAATCTCTCCCTTCCATTGTGTCCCCCCAAACTGCCCCAGTGGTGCAGGTGAGGCCCCCCCAGGGCAGAGCAGAGCGGGACAATCCCCTCCCTGGCCCGGCCGGCCATGCTGGGCCTGATGCCCCCAGGACAGGCTTGGCCCTCCTGGCTGCCAGGGCACTGCTGACTCAGGGCCAACTGGCCACCCACCAGCACCCCCAGGGCCCTTTCCCGGCACTGCTTTCCAGCCTCTCCTTCCCAGTCTGTCCATCCATGCGGGGTTGCCCCATCCCAGGGCAGAATCCGGCACTTCCCCCTGTTGAAGTTCTCAGGGCTCCTAAAGAGCCGGGAGGTCACGGGATGTCAAAGAGCCCCACGGAGCTAAAGGGACCCTTGGGACACTGTGGAACCTCATGGAATCAAGTGGCCACTGTGACACGTGGGGCCTCATGGAATCAGGGGAGCCCTGGGACACTGCGGATCCTCACAGAATCAAGGGGCCATTGTGACACTGCAGGGCCTCTTTAAACCAAAGGGGCTTGTGCTGGGCTGTCACAGGCCAGGGCAGGGGCAGCTGGAGAGCCCCTGGCCCAGCCATGAGTGACGGGCTGAGCCATCAGCTCCTGCTGAGAGAAGGGACCTCACAGGCCCTTCCGAAGGTGTTAACAGTGGGTCTATTGGCTCCCAGGATGAATATATTGACTCGGTAAGCTTTAGGGTGTATCCTTGATGGTAAGGAAGTCAGTACGCAGCCCTAAAGGAGAAACAAAGCAGACTGTAAAGTTGGTAGGCCTAGGATGAGGGAACTACAATAAGGCCTTGAGCTTTGCTAAATGTATCACCAGTTGATCCTAGCCAATGAAAACGCTGTTGCTTGCTTAGCTAAAATGAGGTTATTGCTTGCTGCTAGCAAGGGGTATAAAAAGGCAGATGAGAAAATAGAGACATCTTTTCTGCACACAACTAGACTCTTTGTGTCTTTATCGACCGCCACGACTCTACACCGACAGTTTTGTTATTGCTGGGCAGCACTTGCACAGCTCCAAGGCCTTTCCTGCCCCTGGTATGGCCACGCTGGGGAGGGAGCTGGGGTTGCATGGGAGGGTGGGAGGAGACACACCTGGGCCAGGTGACCCCCCTGACCCAAGAGCTGCTCCAGACCATGGACATCACACTCAGGGTGTGTAGGGGGGAACTTTGGAGTGCTGGTGTTTGTCTGCCCAGGTCACCATTTCTCAGGACGGGGCCCCGCTCTCCTGGAGGTGCTGAACACCTGCCTGTCCATGGGAAACTGGGAATGAATTCCTGGTTTGGCCTTGCACGTGTGCACGTCTTTGACTCAACCCAGGAGTTTTGTCACTTCTACCCTTCTGATTCTCTCCCCCACCCCTCTGGTGGGGAGGGAGTGAGCGACTGTGCAGTGCTGAGTGTCTGGCTGACATTGCTAAACCTTGACAGATGGAAACTCCACAGGTCTCTGGGACCCTGTTCTAGTGCTGAACTATCCCCTTGGTGGGTTTTTAAAATTATTAATTATTTATTCTGTATGCCAAGTTACTCAAGCCTTACAGAACTCAGTGCAAGATTTCATAGCAGGGCAAGGTGCCCTTCATATCCTTTAGCTTTTTAAGCTGATTCCACACAGAAACACTGCCCATAGGCCATGAGGCCTAGCAAGGGATTTCTCAAACCCAAGGGGAGTCACCTCTCATGGGTTGTGTCACCTCTGGGGCTCATTGATGACTGACCACGATTGCACTGTTTCCCCTTAACATTACATTGGTCAGACCCAGCTTGAAGGAGCTCTTGTCATTGAACTCTTTTGGGGTACTGAAGGTGCTCTGAAGGACAAAGATGTCATGGCAGGGCAGGACATAACAGGAATGCCTCAGGACACCGTTCCCCTCCTGGAGGAGGAGGTAGGCCAGGCTGGAACACATGGTTTTGTTGGAGTGAATATGGGGTGCTTTGTTCAGGCAACCACATACCCCAGTGGGACTTGTAGCATTTGGGACCATTTTACACTCTCTGTAGGATCACTTTGTCCATAGGAGTCTCTTCAAGGCCATTCTCACTTCCTCACTCTTCAGGCTATAGATGAGAGGGTTAAACATGGGAGTGACAACTGTGTCAAACAGGGCAGAGTATTTGTCAGGATCTCCAGAATCCCTCGAGTAGACAACTTTAAGTAGACGACTGTGGCTGAGCCACAGAAGAGTGTCAGCATCCCGAGGTGTGAGGAGCAGGTGGAGAAGACTTTGTGCCTGCCCAGAGCTGAGGGGATTTTCAGAATTGCCCTGACAATTTTAATGTAAGACAGAACTATTAAGCAGAAGGGAAGGATTAAAAAACCAGGGTGATGGTGTGCAGCCCCACTTGGTTCCAGAACGTGTCTGCACAGGCCAGGTCCAGTAGTGGGGGATGTCCCAGAAGAAGTGAGGAAGGTCACGGGATGCACAGAAGGGCAAAGGGAACAGCTGGTAGGTCTGTCCTGCCTGCACTGGTGCCACAGCCCCCCAGGAGCCCAGCAGCAGCCTGGTGCAGAGCCCCTGCTCATGGCCAGGGGACAGAGCAGGGGGTGGCACATGGCCATGGAGTGCTCGTAGGCCATGGCAACCAGGAGAAGGCTTTGGGTGCTGCCCAGCAGAACCAGGAAATACAGCTGGGCAGCACAGCCAAGGAAGGAGATCCGGCCATCTGCCCTCAGGAGACACACCAGCATTTTTGGCAGTGACAGAGGTGTAGTAGACCTGCAGGAAGGACAAGTTCCTCAGGAAGAAGTACATGGGGCTGTGCAGGCTGGAGTCCAGCACAGTGAGGAGGCAACCAGGCTGTTCCCTGCCAGCACCACCAGGTAGATGAGCAGGAACACCGTGAAGCACAGGCCCTGCAGGCTGGAGTGGTCACAGAATGCCAGAAGAACGAATCCAAATCCAACAGTGTGGTTCTCCAAGCCTTTTCTTTGGGACATTTTCCCTCTGCAGAGCAATCCTGTGGCCTGTCCGCCACCACCCCCACTTCAGGCCTAGAGAAAGGCTCCACACACCAGCACACACGGGACTGCAGGAGGAGGGGAGCTGGAGCAAGCTCTGCAGGAAGGTTTGGGAATCCAACAGGGGCTGTTTGCTGCAGGGAGGTTTGCAAAGGGAGGGAAGAACAGAATCCATGAGCCTGCATGACCCGGATTTGCCACAGAGATAAGGGAATCTTGACTTGTTTGGCCAGAGGGGATTTTATTAAATAGAATGCCTGGGGATAGAGGAGAAAAAAAGGAAGGAAATGCATAAATACCAGCCCCTTGCAGAACAGTCTGGCTTACATTCCTTGTCCAGATGTTTAATGCATTTAATGTAAGAATGAGAAGAAAGGGTGAAAAAGGAGAAAAGTGATGAAAATGGGGAAGCAAAGCAAGGTAAGGCAAGGCAAGGGAAGGAGAAGCAATCCAAACAAAGCAAGGCAAGGCATGGCTCAGTTCTTAGACCTTGGTGAGAGAGATTAATCCCAGCTCTCCTCACATGTGGGAGCTCATCCCCTGGCGCTCTGTCAGCACACCAAGATCTGGGAGACTGTCCAAGATCTGAATCATTCACCTTCACATGGTGAGGGGTGAATCCCATTGGAAGTAAACCAGGCTTCTCTCTTCCAGGGAATCCAGTGGCTCTGATGCATCCATGGGCATTTTAGCAGGACAGGGAGCAACGATTTATGCAGAAATAACAAGAGTTCCTAACTGTACTAAGAGACAGGTTAATGCAAGCAGTGCCAGTGTGTCCTGCAGTTTTCAGTCATCCAGAGAAGAAAGTGGTTCAAAGAGGGTGATCTCCCCACCATACCTGATTTGCCTGAACAGATCAGGTTTTTATAACTCCTGAGAGAGTCACTGATAATCCAACATTCCAGACCTTGCTGCTCTGTCCCTGGGATTCCTGAGCCCTCACAAATCCAGCCCAGGGCCCGCTCGCTCCCATCCCAGCCCTGCAACACTCCCCAGTGCCCTGCAAGCCCTGGCAGAGGCCCAGCAATGCTCCTGCTGCCCGGGGAGCTGAGCCCTCCCTGTGCATTCCCCACCCTCCCAGAGCACAGGGACTCCCTGCAGGGCTCACTGGCAGGGGGGGAGCTACAAGGCAGCAGCTCCTCCATCGCAGGTGCCTTCTAATGAAGCCACAACTCAGCTGAAAAGGGGTTTCAGGAACTCACTTTGGCCTGGGGAGGGAATGTCCTCTCCCAGGCGAGGGCTGAGGATGCTGCTGTGTCTCAGCCAGCACTAACACCCATTGAGAAGTCTTCTTAAACCCTGAGGTGTCACTGATGACAATAGCAGGTCAGAAAAAAATCAAGTATCCAATTAGCCAAGGGACAAGCACAGGGCATTTTTTCAAGAGAAAAATCTGAATTCACACAAACGTCATCCTAATACTTCGCTTATTTTCCCAAGGTATTTGTGCCATTTTCCTGTGAGTTTTATCTGTCTCATAGAGATGTCATTCAAAATTCCCAAGATCAAATTAAAGTTTGCATGAGAGAAAAGTCACCATGATTTTCTAATCTACCAACTTCATAACATAAATATACAGAAAAATTAAATATTCCTATTTAAAACCAAAAGTAATCACTGAGATACCCACATATATTTTAATTTAATGCTTTAACTCAAAGCAACCATTCCCATGCAGATTATCCACATATGAGCAATTCCTCCTTGTTCCCAAATGTTGTCAAAGATGCAGCCTCCTCTTTCTAATTCTCAGGTGTCTCCATGCTCCAAAGATCTCGAGTGGAGCCCAAAGCAGGCCAGTTTTGCTCCCAGGAACCTGCCAGAGCCCTTCTTAGGTGGTGCCAATCTCACAGGCAGCGTTTCCCAAAGCTGGAGGAAGCCTGAAAAGGAAGGAAACTTCCCCAAACCGAGCCAGGCTTTTCTCAGCACCTGAGCTGCTGCCCAGAGCCTTTGCCTCCCTGCACCCACGGCCTCCAAGGATCTGCTGGAGAGTCCCTGGGGAGGCTTTGTCAGGAATGGCCCTTGGGGGGCTCCTTAAAGTTTCAAGGGACTGCAAGGTTTTCAGAGCAATTTGGGGGTTTGATTTTGCATTTTTGAGAGGTTTGTGCAGCCATGTCCTCCAATTATCTGCTGTAACAAGTCCCTTGAGAGCCTCAGACAGTGACAACCCTCAGTGGGGCTCATTAATGCTTCAAGGCACTCAGGGTTTATTGAGGTGCTTTTTTTGGCACTGAGCCTCTGAGAGGTTTGTTCAGTCGTGGCCTCCAATGACCTGCTCTAATTAGTCCCCTGAGAGACTCTGTCGGTTGTGACACCCGGTGGGGCTCGTTAATGCTTCAGGGACTGCAGGGTTTTCACAGGACTTTGTGTTCTGCTTTCCACACTCAGTGTCTGAGAGGTTTGTGCAATCCTCTGCAATTACCTGCTCTAATGAGTCCCTTGAGAGGCTTTGTCAGTTGTGACACTCTGTGGGGCTCATCAATTCTTTGAAGTAGTTCAGTTTTTAATGGCACTTTGGCTTTTGCTTTTGACACAAAGTCTGTGACAGATTTGTGCAATCATGGCCTGCAGTGATCTCCTTCAAGGAGTCCTTGAGGAGCCTGGATTGGGAATGGCCCTCAGTGAGACCCATTAATGCTTTGAGATATGTTGAGATTCTCTTCTGACTTGGACTCATGGAAAGGTCTCCTCTCTCTCAGAGGAGAACCTCACCTGAGGTTCAAGGACTCAGTGCCAAGTGCACCGTGGGGACCACAGGGCTCCTTAAAATCCATCAAGTGCTAAGAAACCACAGGTCTGCCTTGATTTTCCTCTAGTCTAGTGCAGTTAGTCAGGAAGTTTTCTTAATACGCAGAAATACTTCAAAGAGGTTCTAATAAACATGCATTCTTATTTTCAAGGTGTAGTTTCTTACTTTTCTCCTTTGAAAAGAGTTGATTGCAGCTTTCTCTAATTGATTTTGATCCAGGGTCTCTCCTAAGGAGGTTTGGACTGGTTGGAGCTTTCCCTTGAGGTCTGACACAGTGTGGACAACCTTGCTCCACATTTCCCAACTCCATCCTGTCTCTGCTCAGTCTCCTGGGTCCTGCTTTGCTCACAGAACTGGCTGCACACAGCAAAGAGGGCTTTTTCTTCTTTTTTTGCCACAATCTGAAGCTCATGAGGTTCACCTTTGGTAACAGACACTCCTCAGCTGTGAGCCAAGTCCCTGCTGCCAGCAATGAGGTTCAGCTCCCCCAAGGCAAAACCGTGCCAGAAACGTTTTAGACACCCAGAAAGTGAAATAATAAACACGAATAAAGAGTTGGTACTGGGGGGACACTTGGGGATCCTGAGGGGCACTTATGGGGCAGTTTTAGGGGGACATTTAGGGGACACTTAGGCATCCAGGGGGGCGCTTCAAGGTCGGGGACCGTACTGGGGCTGGATGCCTGAAGAATGAACACACAGCCCTGGAACCATTGGATCTCCTGGATGATTGAAGTGCCTCTAATAGAAGGTGCGTGGCCTGCCTGCCCCTCCCGCCGAGCACCAGCTCCATCTCCTGCTCCTGCCCAGCGGCTTTGCAGAAATCCAGGGCTGGCTGTGGATTGAAGGCTGTGGCAAGGGACAGGATACAGTTGCTTCACTTTCCACCCTTGATGTCTCAATGTTTGTGATCTTAGGAACCCTCACAAACCTGGAACAAGGCAGATTATCTGTTTTTGTAAGATATGTACATGGAGATTGTTTTGATCTGTGTTTAAATCGTCCTTGAATAAAAGAACTAATAGAAAACTATGTAAAAAAAAAAGGAAAAGGGAAAAATAAGAAAAACGAAAATTAAAAAAGGGAGAAAAGAGATAAAAAGGAGAAAAAAGAGAAAAAAAAGAAAAATAGGAAAAAATGAGGAAAAAAAAGAACAAATAAAAAAGAGAAAAAAGAAAAAAGAGAGAGAAAAAAGGGAAGAAAAGAAAGAAGAAAGAAAAAAGAAAGAAAAGAGAGAAAGAAAAAAAGAGAAAATAAAAGAAGACAGAAAAACTAAAAACCAAAAAAAATCCGATCCTCCCCCGCCGCAAGGACTACAACTCCCACAATGCCCCGCGCAGGCGGGGGGCGGGCAGGGGCCGTGGCCGCGCGCTGATTGGCTGCGGGGCGGGTCTGTAAAGGCGGAGGGCGCGCGGAGCGAGCGCCATTTTGGCCTCGTGGTCGGGAGTGAGGAGGACTCGCCTGCGGCCGCTGCACTTGGCTGGGTGAGTTGGCGGGGGGGCGGCGAGAGCGGGGTCTGGGGATCCCCTCGGGGGCTGCGGGGAGCGCGGGTGTGGGTGGAAAAGCTGGAGGGCTCGGGAGGGTTTAGCGGGGGGCTTCGGGGGTTCCCGGGGACGTTTTGAGGGGTCCCTGAAGGGACTCAGGGGGGAGGTTGAAGGTCTCTGAAGAGTGCTGGGGGGCTCTGATGGGGGTTTTATTTTCTGAGAAGATTTGGGGTGTCCCAGGTGGGCTTTGGGGCTTTCTGGGGAGGTTTGGGGTTCCTGGGAGGCTTTGCAGGGACCTTGAGGCAGTTTTGGGATCTCTGGGGGGTTTAAGGTGTCCCAGACGGTTTGGAGGGCCCGTGGGGGGGATTGGGGGTCCCTGAATGGGCTTGGGGAGTCTCAGGTGGGTTTTGTGGGTCACTGAGAGGGTTTAGGGGGTGCTGGGGAGGGATGAGATCTCTGAGGGGATTTGAAGGGACCTGGAGAAGGTTTTGATGGGTCGAAGGGGGATTTCAGAGGTTTTGAAAGGATTTTACAGGGTCCCCTAAAGCCCAGCAATGGGGTTCAAGGGGTCCCCCAGCCCCCAGGGGAGGGGTCCTAGGGATGCCCCCCAAAATCCAGAGGGGGAGATGTACCACAGCCGGGTAAGGGGATTCCAGTGCCCCCAGTATATCCCAGTGACCTCCCAGTTACCCTCAGTATGGCCCAGTAACCCCCTCAGTGACCAGCCAGTGTGTCCCAGTGACCTTCCACTGCCCCCCAGTATGGCCCAGTGATCCTGCAGTGAGCACCCAGTAACCCCCAGTATGGCCCAGTAACCTCCCAGTGTCCCCCCATGTGTCCTGGTATCCCCCAGTAACTCCCCAGTGCCCCCCAGTGTGCCCCAGTTCCCCCCCAGTCCCTCCCAGTGCCCTCTCAGAGGGCCCCTGAGAGCCTGGTGAGGGGGGGCACGGAGAAGGGGAAGCCTGGACAGTGGGGACCCCTGGGATCCCCTAGGACAACAAAGTGGAGAACCTGGAGAGGGGGAATTTCTGGGAATGCAGTATCCCGAAGGCGAGAATCAGAGGAGAAGGGAGCCTTGGGACCCCCAACACTCCCAGCATCTCTAGGTAGAACCCCCAGCATCCTAGACAGGAGAGACTCTCTGAACCCTAAAGGGGGGAAACCAGAAAAGGGGAAATCTTAGGAGAATTTTTTTGGGCTCATCTTCATATTTTAGAGTATTTTTTAGGTGAATCTCAACTTTTCTCAGTTTAGGGGGGCAGGAGTCTTCTCACTCTTTCTTATAGGCTTTTGCCTGAATCTTGATGATTTGGGTTTTTCTGGGCTGAGTCTTGGTGTTTTGGAGGTTTTTATGGACACAGGATGCCCAGTGAGTTCTAGAGATGGACTTGGGCAGGAGGAACCCCCAAGCCAACGCGCTCAGCCCTTGTTTTCCCCCCATCAGGATTTGTCCTTCCCAAAGCTTGGTCGGATGGAGGAGGAGGCTGCGAGGAAGAGGAAGATGCCTTGGGCCCCCCAGGCAGGTGAGGAGGAAGTCAGTGTCCCTTTGGGCGGGTGTTGTGCTGGCTCTGTCAGCCCAGCATGGCCCCGGCTGCAGGACAACCCCGCTGGCGCCGCCGTCCTGCCGGGGCCGGAGTTGGGGGGATGTCCTTGGCCTTCCCTGTGGGCCGGAGGCAAATCCCCTGCCTGTCCTTCTTGCTTCCTGCCCCAGGCCCCGAGCTGAGGAGGGAGAGCGCGGAGGACAAATCCCCCCGTGAGACCCTGGTGGGAGAGGCCGTTTTGAAGGGCTCCCCGGCGCAGGAAGGCAGCGGGGAGGAAAAGGGCCGGAGATCCCCCCGCAGGAGGGGCTCCAAAGCCAGCCCAGGGTGCTCTGAGGAGGAAAGAGCCAGCCTGTGCCGGGAAGGCGGCCGGAACTTGAGGGGGAGCTCTGAGCTGGTGGTCCCTGAGCAGCCTCCCAGCAGGGAGAAGCCCTTCAGGTGCTTGGAATGTGGGAAGAGCTTTAGGTGGAGCACCAGCCTCCTTACCCACCAGCACATCCACACTGGGGAACGTCCTTACACGTGTGGGGAATGTGGGAAGAGCTTCAGTGACAGCTCCACCCTTCGTAAGCACCAAGTCATCCACACTGGGGAACAGCCATACACGTGTGGGGAATGTGGGAAGAGGTTTCAGACCAGCGGAAATCTCCTCAGGCATGAGCGGACGCACACGGATGAGAGGCCCTTCCGCTGCACCGACTGTGGGAAGGGCTTCAACCAGAACTGCAACCTCATCACCCACCGGCGCATCCACACCGGGGAGAGGCCCTACAAGTGTGGGGAGTGTGGGAAGAGCTTTACCCAGAGGTCTCACTTGACCAGACACCAACGGACCCACCGGGGTAATAGAAGCCCTGTGAGTGCCCCAACTGTGGGAAGAGCTTCGGCCGCTGCTTCCACCCCAAATTTACCCCATGATGGGGAGGCAACCCCTGGAGTTCAAGGACTGTCAGTCCATCCCTTTCGACCAGAAATGGCCAGTCCCCTTTCCCAAGGACAGCTTCTTCCAACAGGACCCTTCTTGGGGGGAGTGTGGAGATTCCTTCCTTGGCTGGGGACCCCCCAGTGTCACTGCTGGAGGTTGAGAGCAGAGATCTCCCCACCAGCGTTGGTCTGGGGGAGTTCTATCCATCTCTAATTAAGAATTATTGCTTTTGTGCCAGCTTGAGTAGAATTGTTTCAACAATTGCTTTAGTGTAGAGCACTGTCCTATCTTATCCTGTACTCCTGGTAGTTTTAGTGTTTGTATTGTACAATAAATAATTCTGATGAAGATCTTTTGTCTGATCATTTGTAACCCTAAATAACTCATTTCTATCAATAGATCTGATTTGCCATCATTAAAACCTGCGGGACAAAAGTGTTTCAGTCACAACTTTCTAATTCCTCTAAATTTAAAATGTTGGCAAGATTCATGGCTGAGATTGGATCCAGCAGCCCCCAGCACCCCACAGGAAGTTGGGAGCTCAGGAGAACCACTCCCTTTCCCAAAACCTGGTGCCAAAGACCCCCATGGGACCGCTGAACCCACCAGACCACCCTCCCTTTTCCACCCTTCCCCCTCTTCCTTCCACTTTTCCATGGTCCCCTCAATCCCCAGACCAACCAGCATCCCTTTTGGGGTCCTAATCCCTACTCTTTTCCCCCCTCTTTTACCCCTTCCATATCATCCCCCACTCCCCAGCCCCCTCATGCTCAGTTTGGGGGTCCCACCCTCCCCTCTCCCCACTCTTCTGACCTCTCTTACCCTTTCCCATCATCCCCCAAACCTCGAGCCCCTCCCCCCCCACCTTTGGGAGGTCCCACTCTCACTCAGTTTGGGTTTCCAGCACTCCTTTATCCCCTCTGACCCCCTTTTTCCCACTGACCTCCCCCTTCCCACCCCCCACTCACCCGAGAGCTCCTTGCCCACAGCCGGGGGGGCTCCCAGCACCACCAGTGCCCAGAGAAGTCCCCCCAGAAAAGGGGTTGGGTGGAGTCCTGGGTGGGCTTTGAGTGTTTTTGGGGGTCCTTGAGGGGCTGTGGGGAGGTTTTAGGGGGGTCCCAGCACATTTTGGGGTGAGCTGGGTGCCTGTTGAGGGGCAGGTGCCCTCCCAAATGTCATTTTATTGTAGAATTCTTTCAACAGAAGAACCTCATCTTAAAAGAGATGCTTTTCTGATGTGGGTATTTATTGGAGTGTTATTGATTCAACTGTGAGGGCTGAATTGAGTGTTCCTTGCACCTTTAAAAAGTGCAACCCATTTAATCTGTTGTTTTAAAAACCATGCCTTAGATGTCAGACAACATAAAGACAGCACGTAGAGATAACCCTGCTGTAAGTGATGGTTCCAGTCATCCCGTGTATGGATCAAAGATTTCCAAGGCTTTGTTCCAAGGCTGGGTGCACATGGACTGGGAGAACTTTGCCTGCCGGAGCCGCTCTCCCTGCACCGCCAGGAAGAGCAGGGACCGCATCGCCCCGGCCGCAGCGGCGCAGAGGCTGCTTGGGAGGTGACAGTGTGCTGGAGGGAGCTGCCCACTCGCTGTCCTCACTGCCTGCACAGCGCAGGGCTGGGGGGAATTGAGCCAGGCAGGAAAAGGGAATGGCGGCCATCGCACGGGGCTGAAATGAGACGGGAAGGAGCAAACAGCCTGGCTGGGGGAGCACAGTTTGGGAAGGGGGCACAGGGAAAACCCACTGGGATGTTCCGGGGTAAATAACAGAAAATAAACAGGGGAGGGTGCCCTTTCAGATATGGTTTATAGATCAGTGCACTGTGTATAGTGTAAGAGAGCTTCAGAAATGTAAGAATGCGGTTTCTACAGCTTTTACTACAGTGCCTTTTTTTTTATAAAATATGTAGAGACGATAAGTAGGGTGTCAGGCTGGGCTTTTTTTGTTGGTGATTTTTTTTTTTTTTTTGGTGGATGCCTTGTTCCCCCTAACTCCCCTAAAGGAGCTTTCTTGAATGTACCTTCTTACAGCTAATTTGAGGGATTAGTTTAGATAAGGCTCTTAGAGTAGATGCATTTCAATTAAATCAGGACATGTCTTTTTGGCTTTCGTGCAAGATTCAAACTAATTTTTTCCTTCCTCTTTGGCTCATTTAAAAGTCATCTTAAAACACTCCCAATATATTGTGTGAGTGTAGGGCTTGAGGCGTGTGGGATTGAATGGACACAGAGAAAGAACTAACATTCAGAAACATATCTGCTTCCCTGTCTCAATTAATAAACCCCAGAGTTTGACACATTAATAATATCCATAGCAATTGTGATTTGACTATATATTGTGACCTGCATGTGCACATGTGAGCATAAGGACATAGGAAATAGGTGCTGTAGTTTCTGCAGTTCTTGTGTTATGGGTGAGGGTAGAGAGGATTCAAGCTAAAAACTGTCTGAACATTTTGAGAGTGCAGAGACATCTGTCTGACCATCCCTAGGTATGCTTTGATTTAAAGGCAGAGCATGTTAAAGAGTGCAATAACTTAAAGCCAGCTGCAGTCTTGAATTTTTGCTCTTTCAGCAGTAACAATAGCACTAATAATTACTAATAGTTTATGAGCTAACATGCAATAAATGTATCTGCTCATTTTGACATATGTGTCAGTTTAATAATTTTAAATGAATCAGTGCATTTGTAACAGGAAATCTCCCTCAACCTCTGATTAAAATGTAACATTGACTAAAGGATTATAGAGCAGACTTAATTTTACTGACTGTTTTAACAGTTGTCACAGCTGTTGGAAGAAGGAAAGGCAATTGAAACACTCTAAAAAAAGGGGGTGGGGGGCAGAACGGGAGTAGTTTAATAATTTAAACATGGTCTCTGAATGCCAAACATAAAAAATTGAGCAGATCTGTAGCTCCAGAGAGCTGCTGTACAATATGTATGTTTGCCTTTTGTGGCCCACTGTGTTTCATTCATTTGAACACTTAGCAGTTTCCCTCCTTTCTCCATTAAAAATGTGCAGCAGCGTTTAAATGTGGAACAGAATCAGCTGTTCATGTGCCTGGAGTTTCATCTTAGAATGCAGCTGATAGAATACTCAGCTGACAGGAAATAAAGGTTGTGTGGAATGGCTGTAACATTTCAAAAGTGGACACAGGTGTCACATCCTGTGAATGCTGCAGTGCAGTGAGGGTTGGTGTACATATTTTATGTTTTTCTAACCGTTCCCATGTTGTGATGTGGGAATGGTGTGTGGAGTTCCCCTGCGAGTCTGTCTGGGTTATGTCTGTGCAGGGATGAACAGGAGTGTGTGTGTAGATTCCCATGCCTGTGTGTTTGTGTGTGTGTGCAGGGGGATTCTGTGCTAAACTCATTGAGCTACGAGGTGCACAAAGGACCCCCTTGCTTTCTAAATTCCTTCTCAGAGAGGAGCCTGGGGGTGGCTGGATCCAATCTCAGGCTCAGGTTTTCTTTCAATTGAAGGAATTATACAGGTGTTATTCAATCACTTTGTCCTGCAGGTTTTAGTGATGGCAAATCAGAAATATTTCTATAAAAGCAATGATTTATTATGACAAATGAACAAAAATTGATCAGAAAAGTGAACAGATGAAAGACCTTAAAGAGAATTATTTACTTCAAATTATAAAAGCCAAAAACCCCTAGTAGTATAGTGTAAGATAGGACAGTGCAGTCTATCAAAGTAACTCTATTAAAGCAATTGGATCAAAGCCAGCAAAAAGAAACAATCCTGAAGCAGAGGTTGAGGTAACTCACCCCACAATGACAGGGGGTAGTTCTCTCTCTTTCACTTAACCCCTGGGCAGTGACCATGAAGAGCTGTCCCTGCTTCATGGCAGAAGCTCCACGCACTTCAAGGAAGTCTGTGGAAGAATCTGCCCCATGACAGTTGGACGGGGCTTTTATAGTTATCAAGGGTTTGACTGCCAGACATATTGGCAGGCCAGGGAGCAGCTTATCTGTCAAATCCTGCTTCAGAAAGCAGGATGTGTGTCTGAAGTTTCAAGAAGCATTTTGGGTTTAGCATAATACAACATTAAAAACAGCACCTTGGCAGCAGCAGTAACTCATCACAGTGTGCATTGTTTGCATTCTCTGACCATTGTTTAGGTATTGTCAGAGCATCCTGCTGGAAATGGCCCCTTGATTCCATGAAGTCCCAAAAACTCTGAGGCTCCTTTGGTTCCATGAGGCCCTGCAGTGTCCCAATGGCCCCTTGATTCCAGGATGTTCCAAAACATCCCAGGGTTCCCTTGGCTCCAAGAGGCTCCCCAGTGTCCCAGCAGCCCCTGGATTCCAGCAGGCCCTGCAGTGTCCCAATGGCCACTGGGTTCCAGGAGCCAACAGGCTGCCGCCGGCGTCTGTGCCCGGAGCCGCCGCTCCCACGGGGCTGCCGCACTCACCGCCGGGGTTGCCGCTCGCGCAGCCGCCGCTCTGCCCCGGCTGCACCGGGACCCGGCACCGCCTCGGGCCTGCGCTGCCGCCTCAGCGGCCACAGGGACACAGCCATGGGGGACCTTTGCTCTGACACTGATGGGGCCTGGCTTTGTTCTGCTTGGGTCTGGGTTTTGGGAAAATTGCTGCTCATTTTCATGCTCCACTGAAACAGCTCCTGAATTCCAAAGGTTTCCTAATCCAGGGGAGGGGTTTCTATGGCATCGGAGGTGCCGCCCCTCGGGACACATTGTCAATGAACCATCCAGCTGACTGGGATGGGTGTAAGAACTGGGGAACACAGGATAAGCAGTCATCCCCTGAAAACCTTGGAACATTCCCTACCTGAATCATAATCCAAATGGAACAGTTTGGATACAATTCCCAAATATTTGGGAAACTCCAGTCATTACTGACAGAAGGATGGAAATTCAGCAGATAACTAAAGCCAGTCCCCTTGGGAGCCCACAACCAGCGGGGCTGAGGGAGGCCCTGGCAGCTCCCCAGCACCTCCCTCTCAGTGGGACACCTCTGGCAGCCTCTCCCAGCTCGGGAACCCTCCAGTTTGCAACACTCCAAAGACCGTCCCTGATGCCCAGGACAATTCTGATCCCCCTCCGCAAACACTCCTCCAGCTGTGCCCCTTGTCTGGTGGGAAACACAAAGGAATATGGGGGAGTGTTTTCTTGACAACAAGGAGAATTTAGGAGAGGGACCTTTCCACACCCAGCTATTGATGTGTCCACGCATCTCTGCCTGGGTGTGGATGTGAATAGACTGTGGTGGGAATGTTGTGATGGTGAATCTCTAATTCAGTCACTGTTAAAATTGTAACAAATGCTATTGAACCACTTGATAATTGGTCAATTGGTGAATGATTAAATGCTATTAATCTCTTTTGCGAACTTGTCTTTGGATCCAAATCCCTTGCGTCCTGACTCTCTTACATCCCAAGGTTCTGTGTAAATCATTCCCTTTCATCAAAAAATATATTTTTGGTGACTTCCACTTTAAAATCTTCCTCCTTAGCTAAACTACAAAACAACTCTAATTAGTTGTTTACGTCTTGAAGACTTGAAGACAACTGAAGAAAGAAAAATAATTTGTTTTTCAATGTTTTAATGAGTCCCACAGTGTGTTTGGAGTTGCATCAGCTGTCAGTCCATGATGGACCATGTCAGAACTGGTGAGGCTGGGGATGAGGAGCAAGGTTGATCATCCAGGGTCAGTGTGGATCTCCTGAGGAGACACTCAGCATCAAGATCACTTGGAGAACATCTCTATCACCTCTTCTCTGAACTAAAAAATAACCATAATTGAATTAAAACAAAAAAAGTACAAACTTTGAAGACTTATTTTGAAATTTCCTTGAAGACAATTAAAGGAAGACAAAGAGATCCTGAGGGATTTCTGCATTTTAATGAGCCCCACAGTGTGTTTGCAGCCCAGCCCATGATCCTGAGGTACTGAGAGAAGATTGAAGCAGCTGCTGAAGAAGTCAGAAGCCAAACTGCAAGTGCCTTGAAGCATTGCTGGGCCCCACTGAGGGCAGGCACTGCCAAAGCCTCCCCAGGGACTCCTTGGAGCAGCTCCTTGGAGGCCAGGAGTGCAGGCAGACAAAGGCTCTGGGCAGGCCCCTGCAATGCTGAGCAAAGCCTGCCTTGGTTTTGTGGAGCACAAAGGCCAAGGCCTGAGCCCCAGGCCCTGGCCCAGCAGATCCTGTCCCTCCCGGCTGGCTCAGGGCTGTTTGGGGGGCACTGGGATGGGAGGGGGAGGAACAACAAAGGCCAAAACTGGGCAACCCCTGCCAGGCTCCTGAGGGAGGGGCGAGGCAGAAACCAAGTGCAGAACCTGCCAGGCAAGTGTCTTGTGGTGGCCTGAGTGGCAGAGGCAGCTGCCAGAGGCAAGGGGACAAAGGCCTGGGTGCCTTTGGGCCTTGCAGCCCTGCCAGAGCCCTTGGCCATCTCTCCTGCAGGCTGTCCTGCCCTGGCCCTGCTGCTGCTCTGGCCTTGCAGGCTGCACACACCCCTCCTGCTTTCCCACCCCCTCCCAGCAGCATTTCTAGACCCTCCCTGATGTCTCTGCACCAGCTCTGCCTGTTCCCTGGAACACAAAGCCATGGGCTGATCCTGACTCCCTCTGGGTGACCTCTTGCACCACAAGGGTCCCCACTGAGTGACATTTCTTTTTCCTCACCTTCAGTCTGAACCTTCCATGCTACTCTTTGTGGAGACTTCATTCTATTTCCAATACAGAGAAAAGCTCCATCCTGTCAGATCTCCTCTAGACCCTCTCCAGTTCTTCCTCATTCCTCCACAATGGGGAACCTCACAGACAGACAGAGCAGTCCAGATGTGGTGACCCCAGGGCTGAGTCCAGGGGGGTGACAACTCCCTTGTCTGGGTGCCCACACTCCCCCTAAGGCAGCCTCATGTACAGTTGGCCTTAAATCAAGGGGCCATTCTGATTCTTTGTAATGTCACGGAATCAAGTGGCACCGTGACACTGCAGGGCCTCATGGAACCAAAGGAATGCAGGGACACTGTGGAACCTCATGGAACCAAGGGACCATTGTGACATGCGGGGTCTCTTTGGAACAAAAGGAACCCTGAGACATTTCAGACCCTCCTGGAACCAAGGGGCCACTGTGCCTGCCCAGAACTCCATGGGATCAAGCAGAGCCGCTGCCTCCCCCCGCCGCCGCACGGACCGGAGTCGCCGGCTCTGCCCCGCTTGGACACCTCTGGAGTCAGCATGTTCTTGGGCAGCACAACTGATCTCAGACCAGAGAGTTTCCCACATTTTGCTTTGCTCTCTCTTTCTCCTGGTTTAATTTTTGTTCTTTGTTCATTCAGAGGGAAAAGGGGGAAGGGAGGCACGTGTTGATCCCTGGTTTTATCTGTTTACAAAAGGGAGTGGGGTCTGAGAGGAAAGAGGAGGCAATTTCTCTCTCTGCTGTTGCTTTGGACTGTTCTGTTGGTATTGCTGGTTTTGCTGCTATATTTCTTGTCAGGCAACTCTTATTTTTTCACTTATACCTCCTTATATTTTGTCTCCCTGTAGTGGTGGGGAATAAAAGGGGAGTGAATTCATTTTATTGGAGTTCCCACCTCAATATGTGTTTTTAAACCAGGACAGGTTGCTCAATGGCTCCCTGAAATTTGGAATCATCCACAAAGGACTTGAAAATACATTTTGTCCCTTTGTACAGAGAGATAATAAAGATGTTCTACAGTTGGGTTCAAGGGCTGGTCACTGAGGGATTTCACCAGGAAGTTGCTGCCAAGAGGACTTTGTACCATGGATTTTATTTGACACTCTTCATTCACCAACTTCCCACCCACCACATCTTCCACTTCTTCAGTCCAGCTCTCACCAATCTGGCCAAAAAGAGACCACAGGAGACTATGTCAAGGGCCTTGATAAAGTCTGGGCACAAAACATCCCCTTCTTTTCCCTCCCACAGGGTTTCTGCAATCCCTGCCTTATCCTTCCCATGCCTGGCAATGGCTGCAGGAGGACTTGCCCTATCCCCTTCCCTGCTGAACCTGAGCAGTCTGGAACTCTGCCAACCCTCCTTGCTGCCCTGTTTGCAGACTGGTTCCATGTCTGCCTTTGCCAAGGCCCCAGGAAGCTCTGGGATGGCTCTGGCCTTTCCAAGGGTTTGGGAGAGGTCTCCCAGTGACACTGCCCAGCCTTCTCAATAGCCCTGACACCAAAACCTTTTCCATAGCCCACACTTCCAGAGGAGTGCCCAGGACACAACACAGGTTGTCCTGGTGGTTCTGGAGAATGAGAAGGGATTTCTTCCTCGAGGCCAACCCCTCCAATTGGATTTGAGTGCAGCTGAAAGGTTTCCTCAGCATTTTCCCTGGTGCCTCCCTGCCCTGAAGGTTTCTGACCATCAGACTGGAGCTGAGGGGGTTGGGCAGGTGCCTGAGGAGGGGGTAGAACAAGGGCTGTGTCCAACTGTGCCAGGAGGGCTGTGCTGGGCAAGGAGGAGGAGGCTGCAGAAAACAGTGGCACTGGGGAGGGGAGAGGAGCAGGAGGAGAGACCTTGTGCCTGCCCACGCTGGGCAGGAGCTGCCCCAGGATGGCAGCTCTGAAGCACTCCCAGGATGTCCCTGGGAACAGGAGGGGAAGACTGGATCTAAAAATGGAACCTGGAAAGCAGAGAGCAGGAGTGTCATGGGGACACTGCAGGAGAGTTCCAGCCCTGGAGCAAGGTCACAGAAGAAGTGACCCAGTCCATGCAGTGGCCTCAGAAGATCCCACAGCATCCTGGAGATGCTGGAAGGGAGCCCAGCTCTGCTTCAGAAGTTCTCAGGGCCTGTCCCTGCCTGTGCTCCAAGGGCTTCCACCCCCCAGGACTGTGCTCAGAGAGCACTCAGGCCTTACAGCGAGAAAGGGGCTCAGGAGGACAGTGTGGAAGTGGCAAGAGAGCAGCTCTGCAAAGACCAAGCACTGCTGCTCCCTGGCAGTGCTGCTGGGCTGGGATTATTGTCCCCTTCCCGTTTGCAAATACACCCTGTCCTGCAGTGTGCTGTCCTTTAGGAACATCTGAGAAGAAGGGTCTTGGACAAAGAAGGCACTGCAGGGTCCTTTATTTTGTTTAAATACTCAACAAGCACAACTGATCATTTATACACCTCTGAGTAAAAATCAAAAAAGATGGACATAAAATTATAAGGCAGGTGCCTAAGAATATTTAAGTGCACAGGAAATTATTGCAAGAAGAACTTGATGGCCTTCACGAAAAACCTGAGCAGGAAGGCTGGGCCATTAAGGAGTCCCATTCTGAATGCTATGCACCAGAAAACTGGAACTTTATTGCTCCTGAAAAGCATCCAGTCATCATTTTTCTCAGGGCATCCTTGATCTCCTGGTTCCTGAGGCTGTAGATGAGGGGGTTCAGTGCTGGAGGCACCACCGAGTACAGAACTGATAGTGCCAGATCCAGGGATGGGGAGGAGATGGAGGGGGGCTTCAGGTCGGCAAATATGGCAGTGCTGGCAAACAGGGAGAGCACAGCCAGGTGAGGGAGGCACGTGGAAAAGGCTTTGTGCCGTCCCTGCTGAGAGGGGATCCTCAGCACAGCCCTGAAGATCTGCACATAGGAGAAAACAATGAAAATAAAACAACCAAATGCTAAACAGGCAATAACCAAAATGAGCCCATTTTCCCTGCAGTAGCCTGAGTGTGAGCAGGAGAGCTTGAGGATGTGTGGGATTTCACAGAAGAACTGGCCCAGGGCATTGCCCTGGCACAGGGGCAGGGAAAATGTATTGGCTGTGTGCAGCAGAGCATTGAGAAAGGCAGTGGCCCAGGCAGCTGCTGCCATGTGGGCACAAGCTCTGCTGCCCAGGAGGGTCCCGTAGTGCAGGGGTTTGCAGATGGCAACGTAGCGGTCGTAGCACATGATGGTGAGGAGGAAATACTCTGCTGAGATGAAAAAGGCAAAGAAAAAGAGCTGTGCAGCACATCCCATGTAGGAGATGGTTGTGGTGTCCCAGAGGGAATTGTGCATGGCTTTGGGGACAGTGGTGCAGATGCAGCCCAGGTCTGTGAGGGAGAGGTTGAGCAGGAAGAAGCCCATGGGGGTGTGCAGGTGGGGGTCACAGGCTACGGCGCTGAGGATGAGGCCGTTGGCCAGGAGGGCAGCCAGGGAGATGGCCAGGAAGAGCCAGAAGTGCAGGAGCTGCAGCTCCCGCCTGTCTGCGAATGCCAGGAGGAGGAACTGGGTGAGGGAGCTGCTGTTGGACATTTGCTGTTCCTTAGGACAGGGTCTGTTCAGAAAAGGAAACGACACAGAACAATTAGGAGATACCCCTCTCAGCAAAGATACTCCATCTTTCATAGTAATCTCCCAAAACCATTTGTATTTCCCTTATGCTGGCTCAGAGTGGTATGAGCATCAAGAGTTCTGCCCATGTGCTGCAAAGGGCTCAGCTTTGCTCTGCTGCAGTGGCAACATGGAGCTGGTTTTGACAGCTCTGATGATCACAAGAGATGTCAGATGT
>NW_021937843.1:0-7476 GCF_001715985.3 Manacus vitellinus
ACTCCAGGATCCCAGGATGATTCCATGCTCTCTCTCTGCATTTCTTTGGCATCATTTCCTCTCAAAAACAACATCTGCGATTTAGTTGATTGCTAAAGCCATCATTTTAAAATCATCTCAGGAATCCAAAGGGACTGGAAAACACTTCATTAAAACTGACTTATTAGGAAATGGTTTGAACCGAGAGAATTAAAATCAGGACAAGAGCCTTAAAAAAATTAAATTTAGGAGAAGAGCCTTAAAAAAATTAAAATCAGGACAAGAGCCTTAAAAAAATTAAAATCAGGACAAGAGCCTTAAAAAAATTAAAATGAGGACAAGAGCCCAAGAGAATTAAAATCAGGAGAAATTCACGTTATTCCCCCCCCGCACACCCCGGGACAGACGGGAGGCCGCGAGTCCCGCCCTGCCGCCGGAACCGGCCCTTAACTCGAGCAGGGCGCGCTGCACCGGCACGAGAGCCACTGCGCATGCGTCGCCGGTCCCTCTCCTGCCTGCCCTTACTTACCACGTGATCGCCGGCGTCTTGCCAACGACTGCGCATGCGCCCCCCCCCACCCCGCCGCCCGACCGCCCGGCTTCGCTTTCTTACTGCGGCTCCCCCTCCACTTTTCCGGCTCCCTGGGGTTCCCTCACCCACATTTCGGGGTCCCCTTCTCACATTTTAGGGGTGATGACCCCGCAATTTACGGTTCGGGGGGGGGGAGGAGAGGAAACGGGGTGCCCAAGAAGGGGTTTCTTTTTTTTTTTTCTCTCTTTTATTTCATTTTCATTTTATTTCCTTTTTAGTTTTTTTGCCTTTTTTTTTAAATTTTCTTTTTTATATTTCCTTCTTTACTTCGTTTATTTTTTATTCTCTTTATTTTTCATTTTCTCTCCCAGTGCTCCCCAGTAACACCCAGTGCTCCCCAACAACCCTCAGTAACACCCAGTGCTCCCCAGTACACCCCAGTAACACCCAGTGCTCCTCAACAACCCCCAGTAACACCCAGTGCTCCCCAACAACCCCCAGTAACACCCAGTGCTCCCCAAAAATTGACCCAAAACCGACCCAAATCACCCCAAAAGCTGACCCAAAACTGACCCCAAAACCTGACCCCAAATCATCCCAAAAGCTGACCCAAAACTGACCCCAAAACCTGACCCCAATCATCCCAAAAGCTGACCCAAAACTGACCCCAATCATCCCAAAAGCTGACCCAAATCAACCCAAACAATGACCCCAAACTGACCCCAAAAACTGACCCAAATCATCCCCAAAACTGACCCAAAACTCTGCATTTATTTGGCATCATTTCCTCTCATAAACAACATCTGCGATTTAGTTGATTGCTAAAGCCATCATTTTAAAATCATCCCAGGAATCCAAAGGGACTGGAAAACACACAGAAATCATTCCTGCACCCACCAAAGCATTAGGAATTGGAACCCGATTCCCTCATCTCTCTCCTTGTTCTTCTTGGCTGGAAAACCTGATGATCCCCACTGGCTGTTTTTAGGCTGCTTTTCTTCCACAGCTCCTTTCCTCCCGGCTGAAACCTCCTGGCATCTTCAGGCCTTATCTGGAGGGAAGCCCCTCTGAAGTATTTCCTCTCGTGGCAATTCTGTGGGATGAAGAAGTAAAAAAAGCACATCAAGAGCTCCTTCTACCCCCTTCCCTCGCAAACACCCTCCCAGCTTGTCCTTGGCAGCTCCATCCCCCCGGCAGCGGCACCCGACGCTTCGGCTCCGCTGGGAAAGGGACAGCAAGTGCAGAAGCAAGTTCAGGTCTGGGCAGGGGCTCCCTGGGGAACGGCACTTCAGTGCTTTAGTCCGTGGCCTTTCCTGCTGCCCTCCCTCCTGGAGGCAGAGGATGACCCGTCCCTTGTTTCTCCCACGCTGGCAGCCCCAGGTCCTGCTCCTTTGGCCCCACTTTTCTTGGCAGACCCGGCATCATTTCCCAGGGTCCCCAGGAAACTTCTGCACTTGACCCACTGCTAAGTGCAGAGCACAGGGCGAGGGAAGGCCAAATTTCTCGGCACCCACCCCCTGGAATTTCCCTCCTCCGCAGCACGCTCCCGTTCCCGCTGTCTCTGGAGGTGCCCGCACGAGTCCTCCTTCTCCCAGCACCTCAGAGAATGTCCTTTTCACCCAGGTCCTGCTTACCGTCGTCCAACAAAACACGCTGACAACATTTTTCACGATGCCAGTGGAGAGCTATTAGAGCACACTGCACAGGGAAGCTGAGCCTGCCCCATCCCTGCAAGGGTTCCAGGCCAGGCTGGACGGGACTCGCAGCAACCGGGGACAGCGGAAGGTGTCCCTGCCCACGGAAGACAGGCTGGCCTTTGAAGGTCCCCTTCAAACCAAATCGCTCTGGGATTCCCCTCCAAAATCACTCCCAAAGAGACACAGCAATCAAAGCAGAGGGACTGCACTCCCAGCTTTTCTTACCTGCAGGCACACGCAGCACAGCACGTTGGACATAAAAGCCACAGGGTTAGTCCTGCCAGAGGCGTCCGGCACACCCACGGCGACCGAAGGAAAAGAGGGAGCCTGGGAACACAGAGTAAAAGACACCTTAATTAGGACTACACTGAGCCATAGCCAGGTCATTCCCACAGACAGCTTCACCGTCCAGTCGTCCAAAAAGCACTCACCGAGGCCTCAGGTAGGATGGTTCCTGACGCTGACCAGGTGAATACCTCCCTGGAAGCCCGCTCTGCTCCTGCCAGGCACTGGGGCTCACCCAGAGGGGCTTTGCCAAGCATCCAAGGGAAATTAAAATTACAGCCTGGGCAAAGGCGCTTCCCGCAGGACCGCTCCTGGCCAAGGCCACCGGTCCGTGCAAGTCAGACCACTGACCACCCAGGGCTGGGGATTTTCAGGGGCACGCTTCCAGCTTTTATTCTCCAGAAACTCCAGTTCTTCCTGGCACCGCTTGCCAGAAAGTCTTCCCCTGTTGGAAGAGGTCACTTAGTCTTTCGAGGGGCCAGATTGCCAAAGCCCGGCCAGTCCGTTCCCACGAGGAAAGGTAGCTTTGTCTTGTACAAGATACTGGGGGGGAGACACAAAAGTTTAATTTAAAAGAACTGCCTAGAATAGAAAGCAATTCAAACATAAGTCAGACAAGACTCGTGCAAAACTGAATTACATTGGACTTCAAAGGAGAATTCTTTCCCTCTGCACCTCAGAGAACCCCAATTTTCACCCAGGTCCCGCTTACCATTGTCACACAAAACGTGCTGACAAAATTTTTCAGGATGCCAGTGGAGAGATATCAGAGCACACTGCACAGGGAAGCTGAGCCTGCCCCATCCCTGCAAGTGTTCCAGGCCAGGCTGGACGGGACTCGCAGCAACCGGGGACAGCGGAAGGTGTCCCTGCCCACGGAAGACAGGCTGGCCTTTGAAGGTCCCCTTCAAACCAAATCGCTCTGGGATTCCCCTCCAAAATCACTCCCAAAGAGACACAGCAACCAAAGCAGAGGGACTGCACTCCCAGCTTTTCTTACCTGCAGGCACACACAGCACAGCACGTTGGACATAAAAGCCACAGGGTTAGTCCTGCCAGAGGCGTCCCACGGCGACCGAAGGGAAAGAGGCAGCCTGGGAACACGGAGTAAAAGACACCTTAATTAGGACTACCCTGAGCCATAGCCAGGTCATTCCCACAGACAGCTTCACCGTCCAGTCCCACAAAAAGCACTGACCTCCCAGGGCCTCAGTTAGGATGGCTCCTGACGCTGACACCTCCGTTTGCCCCGGGGGGTCAAGAATAACATGCCTGGGAAGAAGTCACCCCCAACAACAAAAAGGGAAAATTAGTGAAGCACGGGGTCCTCTTCTGACTAGATTGCCACCAGCATTCCAGAGCAGATGACACGACTGTTCTGTTACAGACGAGAAAAGCCTGTTCTCCCAAACAAACAGCGAGGAGATTTATGGGCACGCCTGAACATTTCCTGTGAGGAACTTTTTGTAACTAAGGAGCAGGTGCTGTCTTGAGTTGAAGGCATCAATTTGACAGACACTTAGGACAGCAAACTCTTCAGCAGAGCAATTAACTGCAGCCTATTTGAACAGCAGGGGAGAGAAAACGACAGTCGAAGGGAAGACAAGAAAAGCAGAACTGGAATCAGCAGACTTTTCTTCCATCTCTCCCGAGGAAGTCTAGTTTGTCTGTTCTAATAATTCTATGCCCTTTTCTACATGAAACTTAGAGCAAGGCTGAAAAAACAACTAGAAAACACGGAGAGAAGCTTTTTAGAATTTCACGTGATTTTCCCAAACCGATGCCAGAAAAGCAGAACTCGGTAGAATGTACTCACCTCGAGGCCTTTGGTCTTTTCTTCCCTAAGCTTCGTCACCTGATTGAAAAAGCAGAGTAGACTCGGTATTTAGGCTCCCAACAGGAAAACTTCCCCTTCATTTCCTAAAAGAAACTACATTAATCTGCACAGCTGCAGGCGCGTGTCCAGCTGTTAAAGCCTTTCAGCTTTTCGGAGGGTGAGAATGCCCTGCTAAGGAAGGCTGAAAACTGCTCGGAGCCTGCACAGGTCCAAGAGCCCCTTGATTTTGTCTGTGTTCCAGTCCCGGGCTAAAGAAAGGGCAGAAGAAGCGCAGTTGTTCCTTGCCTCTTCCCTAAGAGGTTCGGCCAGGTGCTGGGCCAGCCCGGGCACTCCGGGGGAAGGCCGGCAGTGCCCAAGCAGCGCCGCTTTGCCAGGGGCGTCGCTTGCAAGAGCGCCGCCGAGCGCCGGGCCCTGCCTCACAGTCGCCGCCTGGCGGACACGGCCGGGAGCGGCACTGCAGCCGCGCGCCTCCCCCCCCCCCTCCCCTCCTTGGCGAGACCCGCGGCGCCTTTGGACGCGCCCAGCTTACCCCGGGGTCGATCTCCGTCGAATCTGCCGCCGTGGGTCGCTTCCGGGGGGGGAAGGCGGCGGCGCAGCCCCGATAGCATCTCCAGGGCACGGCGGGAGCGAGCGGGGCAGAAGCGGGGGCAGGGGCGGGAGCGGGAGCGGAGCGGGGCGAGAGGGCGGCGCGACGTGCGCGCCATGCGGTCCTCGCGCGCCGCGGCCCCGAGACGGGGGCTGCCGGCGCCGGTGCCTGCCGCCGCCCACGAACCTGCCCGCCCGCCGCCCGGCCGAGCGCCGCCGCCTGTCCCCGCAGCGGGAAGCAGCGCGGCGAGACGGCGCTGCGGGCGCGGGGTGGGGGTCCGGGTCGCGGCGGAAGCCTCTCGCCGCCATCTTTAGTGTGGTCGTTCCGGTCCTGGCGGCGCCATCTTTCCTGTGGGCTTGGCGAACTTCCGGGCCGGGGCCGCCATCTTTAGTGTGGTCGTTCCGGTCCTGGCGGCGCCATCTTTACTGTGGGCTTGGCGAACTTCCGGGCAGGGGCCGCCATCTTTAGTGTGGTCGTTCCGGTCCTGGCGGCGCCATCTTTGCTATGGGCTTGGCGGACTTCCGGGCCGGGGCCTTGGAGGACTTCCGGTCGCTCACTACTTCCGGTGACCGAGTTTACCCAAATTAGCGTCCCTCCTCGCTAATTTCTGCGCTTTCACCCCAAGAAATCTTCACGTTATTCCCCCCCCGCACACCCCGGGACAGACGGGAGGCCGCGAGTCCCGCCCTGCCGCCGGAACCGGCCCTTAACTCGAGCAGGGAGCGCTGCACCGGCACGAGAGCCACTGCGCATGCGTCGCCGGTCCCTCTCCTGCCTGCCCTTACTTACCACGTGATCGCCGGCGTTTTGCCAACGACTGCGCATGCGCTGTTCAAAATTTTTTCAATGCAGTTCCTGTTTTCCGTCAGCAGGTGGCAGTATTTCATCTCAAATATATGTGCAATTCTTTTTCTCTGTCACCAGGGGGCACTGTTGCTATGCGATTTTTTACTTATGGCATTTTTTTTGTTGTTTTATAACCGTATTTGTTCGTGTAGTTCTTTTGGGAAATCGGATAATTGGCTTGTGATTGCTGGTGGTTTGAAAATTTACTTGTGTAATTAGGCTCTTCTCCTGGTTTTAATTCTCTAGGCTCTTCTCCTAAGAGAATTAAAATCAGGAGAAGAGCCTAAAAAAAAAATGAAAATCAGGGGAAGAGCCTAAAAAAAATGAAAATCAGGAGAAGAGTCTAAAAATATAAAAATCAGGAGGAGAGCCCAAGAGAATTAAAATCAGGAGAAGAACCTAAGAGAATTAAAATCAAGAGAAGAGCCTAAAAAAATTACAATCAGGAGAAGAGCCTAAAAAAATTAAAATCAGAAGAGGAGCCTGAAAAAATTAAAATCAGGACAGGGGACTAATACAATAACAATCAGGAGAGGGGACTAAAAAAATTAAAATCAGGATAGGGGACTAAAAAAATTAAAATCAGGAGAGGAGTCTAAAAAATTAAAATGAGGAGAAGAGCCTAAAAAAATTAAAATCAGGAGAGGAGCCTGAAGGAATTACAATCAGGAGAGACCCAGAACTCACCCAAGTCTCCCCAAAAAACTACCAGAAACTGATTCAAATCTCCCCAAAAATGACCCAGAACTCACCCAAATCTCCCCAAAAAGTGACACAAAAACTGATCCAATTCACTCCAAAAATTGATCCAGAACTGACCCAAAACTGGCCCAAATCACCTCAAAAACTAACTCCAAATTGGCCCAAAACCTGACCTAAAAATGCAAGAACCCCCCCCCAAACTGACCCAAAATGATACAAAATCAGCCCCAGATATGACCAGAAACTGACCCCAAAATCCCAAAACACTGATACCAAGACTCACCCAAATCTCCCCAAAAAAATGACCAAAAAGTCAGCCCAATCACCCCAAAAAATGACCAGAAACTGACCCAAAATTACCACAAAAATAAACCCAAAACTCACCCAAATCATCCCGAAAAATGACCAGAAACTGACCCAAATCTCCCCCAAAAATGACCAGAAACTCACTAAAAATAACCCCCAAAAATGATCAGAAACTGACACAAATCTCCCCAACAAATGACCCAAACTTTATTTCTTTTCTTAGCAACAAATCCCTTCCTTTGCTCCCCTCTGGCCCTGCCCACACGGCCCCAGTTCAGCTCTCAGTGAGTTCTTGCTTCTGGGCAGCGACTCCTCTGCCTCTTGCTGGGGCGGCAGCAGCTCCTGTGCCGGCAGGGAGAGGGACCCCGAGCCAGGAGAGGGACCCCGAGCCAGGAGAGGGACCCCGAGCCAGGAGAGGGACCCCGAGCCACGAGAGGGACCCCGAGCCACGAGAGGGACCCCGAGCCACGAGAGGGACCCCGAGCCACGAGAGGGACCCCAGAGCCCCTACAGAGACCCCAGAGCCATTATAGGGACCCCAGAGCCACGATAGAAACCCCAGAGTCCCTACAGAGACCCCAGAGCCATTATAGGGACCCCAGAGCCACGATAGAAACCCCAGAGTCCCTACAGAGACCCCAGAGCCCTTATAGGGACCCCAGAGGCCTCCAGAGCCCCTATAGAGACCCCAGAGCCCCTACAGAGA
>NW_021937844.1:0-7728 GCF_001715985.3 Manacus vitellinus
TTTTCTCCGCGTGGTCCCTGGGTCCCTCCTCCTCGACGCCATTTTGAATTCGGCGCGGTGGTTTCTTCCCCCTCCTGCCATCTTGTGTGTCTGTCTGCTCAGTGTCCGTCTCTGTCTGCTCAGTGTCCCTCTCTGTCCGCTCAGTGTCTGTCTTGGGGAGGCTGATATTCTTGTTCATCATCTGGTGCTGTAGCACCATCAGAACTAACCTCCATGCGATGAGCGCCTCTTTAGCTATACGGTCCCCCTTATCGCTGTCCCGCCAGAGGCTGTAGCCTATGGCTTGCCACTGCTCTACGCTGGTGTCCTCGGCAAGCTGGTGACCCTTGTGGTCGAGCCATCTGGTGAGTGATTTTGCCAATTTTTTATCTAAGGGGTGACCGTGTTCTATTACAAAGTCTTTTAGGCGCCTGTATACAAATTTTTGGGAGGTTGAGAGTGTGAGTCCCATGTTGATGTTAGTCGGGTCTCAACAACAGTCTCTTGATGGAAAGTCCTCCCTTTGGTGTTCTGCCGGGCTGTGGGTGTTAGGGTAGGGTGAGGAATGTCCTCAGCAGTTCACCTGTCTGGTGCGTCGACCCGTGCAGCTACCGCTGAGCCCACAGCCGTCCGTTCTGCTGAGGAGGACCGGCGGGGACGATCGCCTCTCCTGGCGTCGCCTGAACCCAGGTGAGGACACAGGAGTTCTCTCAATATGAGAGTCCTCAACTGTGCCCCACATTGGGCACCACTTGCCATGGTCCGGGGGGATGGGAAATGGGACCGAGCACTGCAATAACGGTTCTTGGCACAGTCGAGGGTTCGTGCAGCAATGCCACTTTATTCAGGGACAACAGGGTTTTAAATAAGGTAAGTCTGAGGGGAGGATTCTGAACTGGGGAGGAGCATGGAACTGACAACTCAGGGAAAAGTGTGATAGGGAGACAGGGAAAAGGCGGGTGGAACTTCGGAGTCTCCAGGAGAAAGGGCCAATGGGAGCTCTCTTTGCACTGCAGCAAACTGTAGCCAATCAGTTGCAGAGGAGCGGGAAAGCAGGGGAGGACAGGGTGACAAACAACTTTGGGCGGGAAAATCTGAGGGAGAAAGGGGAACAATATGGAGGTATAACAAACTTCATAAAAATTCAACAGTAAACTGGGGTACATAAAACTCCATGACAATACAGCAATAAACTGGGGTAAAACTGGGAAACAACTGTCAGTCCGGTGGATGAATTGTCCAGTGTATAAAAGTCCATCTAGTTCCCATAGATGCTTCTCCATGCCACATATCTTTCCCAATTGGTTTTTTCTTCCACCACACCCTGCTACATGCAAACATAACAAACGACAGCATCAGCAGATGTCTTTCCATTCCTCTTTCCCTTCCCATTCTCCGTTCCTCTTCCCTTCCCATTCCCACAGCCAACACACTATTTCACTTCTCACTTTAACAAAGCTCTTTTCTCCTTCAAGCCCCTCAAAGGCGCCAAGGCCACATAGGAGGCCACACACAAACAGTACTCCTCTTCCCACTTGACTACACCTTCTCCCTCACTGTTCTACAGGGAACACCAGGAATCTGCTCGCAGAGGCCTCTCGTTTCCCAGCAGTAGCTCAGCACAAGGAGCTAAAGGAGCTCAAGCCTTAGGCCACAAGAGCTGACAGCGAGGAAACTTTGGGAGCAAACTAATGCTGCTAACACGGACCCAGCTGAATCCAGCACACAATCACAGAATCCAAGAGTCCTTCAGCTTGGAAAAGACCTCCAAGCTCATTGAGTCTTGTGCAGCCCCTCCCCGACCGCCTGCAGGGACTGGATGATGCTTTGCAGCAGGGGCAGAACCCACTCCCTGGGGCGGCCTTGCTGCCCTGGCCCTCGTCCGGCCCAGCCTCTCCCTGTGTGCGTGCTCCCCACAGCACAGGCTGCACTGGGCAGCATCCCCTGATGGGCCCTGCAGAGCTGCCCCACGGGGACACTTCCCTTTTATGTCACAGGTGCCACAGCCTGTCCCAGCCAGCCCTGCCCATTGTCCCCACCCCGGCTCAGTGACTCACAGTGGCCCCTGGCAACCAAAGAACCAAAGCCCCACACCCCCAGAGTGCAGCCCTACCCATGTGCAAGGGGCCCCCAAAGGGTTCCCTGCACAAAGCAACCCCTCCAAACCCTTGTCAGATAGAAAACTGGGGGACGTGACCCTTGGATGCTTTTAGTACAGAGATACAAGCTTTTCTTGAATAATGGAGGGGGTCACTTTTTTAGTATTAATATTTACAGTTATCTATTTGGGGACAGGATGTCCTACAGGCTAATGTGGTGTCACATTTGGAGTGAAAAGTACTTTTCAAAGAAACCCAGGGTGCATGGTGATGCAGAGGAAGCTGCCAAGTCACCCAATGTGAAGCTCAACACTGCTTTGCAACAGCACTGCCCTTTCACACACATCTTTGGCAAAGATGTCAGGCTTTAGTTTCTAAATCAGTAACACTTGACAAGACCTCTTTAGGAACTGACAGCAAGAGAACTTAGGAGCAGCTTAGGGTTGGCAAGTGTAGGAGCCAAGAAGAGAAGGGCTGATGAGTAAGTCGTGATTACTGACAGCTGGATGGTCGTGGAGCCGACCAAGGACTGCCAGACACAAAAGACATCACCTGCTGGACTTGGCCCAAACACCAGCCCCCTCCTCTCCCTTCTCAACCACTCAACCACAGCCTGCACACACCCACACCTGCCAGGGCCAACTGACTGTTTCTCTTCTCTTTTCTGCCTGGGGGCGAAGGAAGAAGGACAGGGAGGGCATTTGCCTTCGGGCCAGAGGGAAGGGGAAGGAGATCCCCCCAAATCCATCCCTGGCAGGATGGGGGCTGGAGGAGACATTGGGGGACCCCCAAGAATATTTTCGAGGGGAAGAAAGGATGGGGGCACCCACAGGGGGTTGGGGGGGGAGGGACCCAGGAATCTCGTGGTGGGACACTGGGGAGTTCCCAGTAGTTTCTTGGGGGGGTGGACCCCCAGCAGTCCGGGGTGGAAAAATGGACGGAGGAATCCGCCGTAAAGGGTGGGTGACACCCAAAAGACTCTAGGAGGGGGTCGGGAAGGACCCCGGAGTCCTGAAGAGTGTTTGGGGGTCCCCAGGAGGGAGTCTGGGGGTCTGAGGTGGTCCCAGGAGATTTTCAAGGGTTAAGGGGATGCACAGGAGATTTGGGGGACGAGGGGGAAAGGCGGAGGGTCCCCAGCATTCTTGGGGGGATCTGGGCAGTTCCCGAGAGTCTTGGGGGAGATTCGGAGGGGTCACCAGGAGCCCCCGGACCCCCTGAACTCACCCCACACCACCATGGCCTCGTTGGGGCCGCACGTGAAAAACAGCGCGGCGGGGGGAGACCCTGGGGCCGGGATCGATCGGGACCAATCGGGTTCAATCCCGATCCTCCCCTCCCCCGCCATCACCGCCCCGCTCCCGGCAGCCCCCGCGGAAGTTTCGACGGTCTATTGGGTGACTCACCGGCACAAGGACAGGGGCCCAGCAGAATTTGGCAATGACGTCATTCCAGCAGAGCCGTTCTATTGGCTGCGGCCCACGAGGGAGCCCCAAAACCTGTTCATGGCTTGGGGGGGAAGGACAGCCGGCACGGCCGGGAACGGGGGTGCAGAGGGTGTTCAAGTGCCCAGGAAAGGGGCAAAAAACTTTCCCCTCTCCCTCCAGTGCCCCCTCAGCCCATCCCAGTGTCTCCCCTCTCTCCCAGTGCCCCCTCAGCCCATCCCAGTGTCTCCCCTCTCTCCCAGTGCCCTCTCAGCCCATCCCGGTCTCTCCCCTGCTCTCCCAGTGCCCCCGTCCATCGAGGTCCCAGCCCGGCCCTGCCCCCTGCTCTGCTCCGGCCTGGATTTCTCCCCTGCAGGGGCAGCTGAGGTGGCTCCAGGGCGGGCGGGAGCTTTCGGGGCACGGGGTGGCTCCTGACATGCTGCTGGAACCGCCCCTGCCTGGGCGGGCCCGTCAGCCTGGGGCACCTCCTCACCCGAGCCTGGGGGACGGGCCGGCAACTGGGAGGGGCTTTGGGAAGGAATGGGGAGGCTGAGAAGGGGTTGGAGGTCGTGGGGGTAACTGGGAAGGGGTTTGGGGGAGTTTGGGGGTTTGGGAGGGAGGTTGGGGAGATTGGGGCAGCTGTGAGGGGTTTTGGGGAATCGTCGGGGATGTGGGAAGGAACTGGGAGAGAGTTTGGGGGCATACTCAAGGGGAAGGGGGCAACTAGGAGAGGGTTTGAAAGGTCCTGGGAGGGCTGGAGGTAACTGGGAGGGGTTTGGGGGCATCTTGTGGGTTTTTGTGGGTCTGGGAGGCAGTCTGGGGGCCTCGGAGGGTTTAAGGGCAAGTTGGGAGTGTCCTGTGGGACCGGGATGGGATTTGAGGGTTCCTGGAGGGGCTGGGAGGGCTTTATGCCTTTATACTGCGGGCATTGTCTAGTATTGATGGGGGTAATCCTGAGTTGACTGTTTCATAATCATCCAAATTTTAACAAGACTTTGAAGGTGGTCAACCTCAGTTTGAAGCAGCTCATTTTTAGCAACAAATTTATCCGATTTTTCTCCTGTTTCCCTCTCAAAGGCTAACGATGACTTCAACACCACATTTTCTGATTTCAAAACAGTAGACTCAACATCAGAAATCCATTCATGACTTCCCTGTCACCACTCCATCCGAATGTCTGTGCACTCACTGTGGCCTGAGAGAAACCTGCCTGTTTGCAGCGCACTGACTGGGCAACTTTTCTTTTTGCAGGTGGAAAAGGGCAGATAAAGAAAAAACAGATGGGTCCAGCAGAAGTGATGCTGCTTCTGTCAAAAGCAGAGCAGAGGCCGAAAGCACTTTAGGAAGTTGCTTACAGAAGCACTTGTGCATTCCAAGTTACAGCTCAGGAGTCTCAGTGACTTGTCCAACATGGGAGCTCCTTTTCCATTTCTCAACCCCCAGATTCCTCAGGAGTAGGAAACTGAAAACACTGACTGAGAAAAGCTCCATTCCTTCCTAATAATTGTGCTTTGTCCTTCCCATTTGACAGTGCTCTTGGAAATGTGCTGGTGTGATCTGGATCTGGGAGCAGCCCTGACCTCCCACAGCCCTGACCACACACACCTCATCCAACGGCAGGAAGAACCTGCCTGGCTCCTGCTGGGGTTCTCACCACCCACCGACAGCTTCTCCCTGCAGAGGGGTGGGCAACTACCCAGGCAGGATGAGACCTGACCCCAGCAGGCAGCAAAGTCCCTGCCCTGGCACAAAGAACCCCGGAGCACAGGGACCCTGCTCTGCAGGACAGCCCCGGGCATCCCTGGCTGCACCCCCACCTTCCCACCCCGCAGCCATCCCTGGGAGAAGGAGCCCACCTGCGCTGTCCCTCTGACGGTGCTGCAGGGAAGGCCTGCCCTGGAGAACATCCTCCTCCAGCGCAACAGAGAAACTGGGAGAGTCCTGACAGATGTGCAAGGCTGTGGGATGTGGTAGCTTTAGGAGATTCCTCCAGGAACACAAGCGACATTGCCCTGCACCTGTAGACTCACTCTGCAGAGGAGTGTGAAGTTGTGTCCCCAAGTTGTGTCTCAGCTGAACACCTCCCATCTTTCTGCTGCCTTTAACCTCCCTTTGCCTTTCTTCTCTTCTCTCGTGCCTACAGGCAGTGCCCTCGGCCCTGCTGGGCTGTGCAGAGGAGCTGCTCCTGGGCAGAGCTGTCTCTCTGCAGTGCTGCCCGCTTGCCAGGATTTCCCTGTGTACCAGGAGCCCGGCCCAGCTGAGCAGCACAGCAAGAGCCAAAGGCAGCCCTTTCTCTGCCCCTCTGGGTTCCCCGCAGGTGTCCCTGGGGCTCCAGGGGAACCTGCTGTGGAACAGACTGAAGGAAACAATGATGTTCCCTCTTCTCACCTCTTCAGTGACACTTCTTTCCAGCAGTGACACTTCTTTCCAGCAGTGACATTTCTCCTCTTAGAAAATTACCAGGGTATGATGATCACCTTTTCTAGTTTCATCATTACACAGGACACCAGGAGGGTGACAGCAAAGGATCTGGTAACTCCCTGGCACAGCGGGGGTTTTCCTGGAGTCACACAGAGAAATGTGTCAGGGCTCTGAGAGGTGTCCAACCCTGAGCTGGACTGATGCACACACGGGGGTGTTCAGAGACACGAGTCCTTCCCTGGCACACACACAGGCAGTTCATTGCAGCAGGGGCAGTGTCTCCCTGGGCTCCTGCTACCACTCCCAGAGCCTGGAGCCACCTCAGCCCTGTAATGCTCCCACCCTGCCCACTCCTACACTTCAGATGAACATTGGGGTTTTCTAGTCACTGGAACTGCCCAGACCAGCCCCTCCCTGGTCCCCCCATCTCCCTGCCCCGCCCCAGCCCAGCAGAGCAGCACAGTCGTTTCTGGTCCTGCAGCAAGAAAGGGAGGCAATAGAGGACAGGGACAGTGACTGCATGTCTGGACTGCTCAGGAGATCATCAGCTCAGGCGGCAGCTCCTGCAGCCCCAGGGCCAGACCCGCTTCCCAGTGGCCCAGGCAACTGCTGCCACGTGGGCACAAGCTCTGCTGCCCAGGAGGGTCCTGTAGTGAAGGGCTTTGCAGATGGCCACGTAGCGGTCATAGGACATGATGGTGAGAAGGGCAAGCTCCGCTGTGATCAAGAAGAAAAGCAAAAAACACCTGTGCAGCTCATCCTGAGTAGGACATGCCCCTGGTGTTCCAGAGGGAATTGGCCATGGCTTTGGGGAGAGTGGTGCAGATGCAGCCCGGGTGTGTGAGGGAGAGGTGGAGCAGGAAGAAGTCCCTGGGGGGTGTGCAGGTGGTGGTGGCAGGCTACGGCGCTGAGGATGAGGCCATTGCCCAGGAGGGCAGCCAGGGAGATGCCCAGGAAGAAGCAGAAGTGCAAGAGCTGCAGCCAGGAGGAGGAAGTGGGGGATGGAGCTGTGTGGGAGGCGTGTCTGGATGCACAGGGGATGTGCCAGGGCGATAGGTCCGAGGGGACATGCGCAGTCACATATAACTCTCTTGGCTGAAGAAGTCACATGGTACACAGGGATTTAAGAGTGGAAATTTTGAATAAACTTCTCTTTGTCTCACCACCGCATGAGGAGCATCATTCGTTCCTTGTTATACAAGGGTCGCCTGCTACATGTGGCACCCGAACAGGGACATCTTTAGCTTATATTAAGTGAGATATCTATCCTGGATCAGGAGATCAGCTGGTGTCCCCGGGATCGTTGTAATTTTCGGAGACGGGAGACTTCACCAGAAAAAACCCTGTCATCAATAAACCCCTTGCTCTTAGTGGCTTCTAAGAGACGGACAGTTAGTTTAGCGAGCTCAATAATAGTAAGATAGTGCACTGAAGAAGAGAAGAAAGAGTTAAGGAAGAAACCGAGAGGTCAAAGCAGCCACCGGAGAGAGCGGAGAGGGTCAACGCAACATCGAAAGCGGTGAGTGACTGGGACGCACCCCGCACGTCTAAGACTGCTCCCTGGGCGAAAGCGTGCCTGCAGCTCGGAGAACGAGCCGCGGAGTACCTTAAGATCGTCAGGGAAAGGCCTGTTAGTCCCCTGAGTGTCGGTCATCTGGTAAAGCGCCTCTTCGCTACCGACTGTGTGGACCACGTGCAAGAAGCGGCTTGCCGCTGCCGCGTCCTAGCAACCCCAGCCACCGCTGACCCCCGCGGAGCCCCCGCTCCAGTTTTCTGTCCAGCAGAAACTGGCCGCGGCTCCCCGCCTG
>NW_021937845.1:0-2536 GCF_001715985.3 Manacus vitellinus
AAAGCTCACGACCCGACCATCTCACCCCAGCCATCCTTAATACCTTCTGTTTCCCAGGCACCCCCTGCCTTTTCTCTTTAATAGTTTACAGCTGAAGCAACCCAGTTAAGCTTGATTGCTCTTCACTTCAATTTAAAATCAGAATTGCACCTGAAGAAAAACTTTTGTGCTTGACGAGCTGTTAATTTTTTTTCCCTAAATGTTGCAGGTGATTTAAATAAAAGCATTACCTCCCCATTAAAAACCTCCAGTCGCACCTGTGGGCAAATGCAGCTTCCCGTTGGCGTGTACTGAAGCACGCAGCTGAAACAGATTTTAAAAAAAATAAACGTGGATAATTGGCCACATAAACTCGGTGAAAATAAAGGCAGTTGTTTTCCTTATGCAAAATAGATGGGATGAACCTGGGAGAAAAGAAGAGGAAGCAGTACACAACAGTTTTCCTGACAGTAGGATCACAGTAGTGTTGTGAGGACAACAAGGCGTTAAAGAAAACCCTGATAAACTTCTAGGAATAAAAAGGACGTGACTAGTGGTTTAACAAAAACTGTCAATAAGTTTGCTTGATTTTTTTTTTTGTCCTTACCAATGCAACTCCTTGCAGAAGCATCAATCAGATCAAAGACTTTGAAATGTTACCACAAGTACTGCCGTGCAAATATTTAATAGCTAAAGTAATTTTTAGCTCTCCATAGCATGAAGTTATATGAGACTGGTGTGTAAGGCTATCCTGCTAAAAGTACATGTTTTGTTAATTTGTTAAATGTTCAGGGCAAAGGCTGAGTTTATGTTTCTTCAAAGTGTCCTGCAAGATAATATGTATTTTACCTCAGCAAAGGTGCTAAAGACAACCCAGAAAATACAGAAATCCTGTGATAATCACAGAGAAAGGCTGTGATATGGCAAGGCATCAGGGCAGTGGGGAAGCAAACTTTTTTCCCGAAGGTTTATTCAACTTTGCAGAAGCACCAGGCTTTTGATTTTTAACTTTTTCGCAGGCTCAAATGCAAGCGGGGAATTGTCATCTAAGTGTCATGGTCTCACAGGGTAGTTTGGTTGGTTTAATATTCAGCTTGTGACAGACTATGTTGGCCCAAAAATTATTATAGTATTCCAGTACCTGAAGGGAACTTACAGGAAAGATGGGGCAAAATTATTTATGAGAGCGTGCAATGACAGAACAACGGGGAATGGGTTCAAATTGAAAGAGAGTAGGTTTAGACTGGATATTAGGAAGAAATTCTTCCCTATGAGGGTGGTGATGCCCTGGCACAGGTTGCCCAGAGAAGCTGTGGATGCCCCATCCCTGGAAGTGTCCACGGAGAGGTTGGATGGGGCTCGGAGCAACCTGGGATAGTGGAAGGTGTCCCTGCCCGTGGCAGGGAGTTGTAACTGGATGATCTTTAAGGTCCCTTCCTATTCCATGACCCCGTGAAAATTACATATGGCAGTTAAGTTATTGTGAGTACTCAACTGCTGTCATCAGCAACGTGTGTTAAATCCTCTCCACACCAGCTGAAGTCAGGGGACGCCGGGCTTGCTCTTCACCACGTACTGGATGAGAACAAACTAATACAACAGCGATTCTTGGTTGGTTTGTTGTGGTTTTTTTTTTCCTCTCCCTTCTGTCTGGAAGGGGGTGTCAGGAGGGGGAACATCCCTCGGCTGTGTGAGGGAGGCGCAGGGGCGCTGCGGGACCCCCTCACGGCGGGGACCCGCCCTAGCACCTACGGGGGGGAGGTTGTGTCAGCAGCCACACGAGGAAGGAAATAATCCCCCGGGAAGGCTATATCCACCAAGAGAAGGCGTATATCCACACACAAAGGAAGGCATATTAATCCACTCCACAGGGACAGGATTCTATCCCTCCGTCGTGCTCACGGTATCAACCCTTAGTGACACAAACGGCGGAAGGGGACAATGAGGTTAGGGACGTGAGGGACAGAAGCTCCCTCGCCGCAAGCCGCCAGGGGGCGCCGAGCGGGCGGCGCGCGGGCGGGCGCGCAGGGGGGTCCGCCGGGAAACGGCGGAGTAGAAAGGCGGGCATAAGCGCGGGCGGGCGCTGGCTGTGCGCGCGCGCGCCATCGAAAGGAGCCGCAGCAGGGATGATTAGGAGCGGCCGCGCTTCCCGCCGCGACCCACCGCCCCCGCCCTGAGGGGAAATCAGCCGCACTTCGGTTGAGGGAGTCCCAGCCGGAACAGAAACTCCCCCCACCGTCCCGTGAGGGGGGCCCCGGCGGGCTCTCCGGGGAAGGAGGGGCGGGGGAGCCGAAACGCTCCTTCCGTCGAGGGAGAGGAAAATGTGGTTGAAAATAAATGGTGGAGCGGGGTGGCGGCGGCCTTGCCTTCGCCCGGCAACTCGCGATGTGGCGGTGGCGGCGGCGCCGTCGCCGAGGCAAACGGCAAGTGGCGGGCGGAGAGAGCGGCGGTGACGGGGCTGTGGGGCCGCGCGTCCCGCCGAGCCCTGCGGAGGAGCGACCCTGCCCCAGCCTCGGGCGCGGGGAGGGCTCGGAGGTTTGACTCCGCCGGCGGCTGC
>NW_021937846.1:0-12302 GCF_001715985.3 Manacus vitellinus
GTGGGCATCACCAGCTGGCACGATGCAGGAAGCACATGGCCAAAGGAGAGGGACCCTCCTAAGTCCCTGTCTGAAAGCTGCCAGAATCACCCCCAGAAGAGTCCCAGCAGCAGGGGAACAGCATTCAGCTGCTGGGACTTGGGTTTCCACATGAACCCTTGTCTCACCATAGAATGTCCTGAGTTGGAAGGGACCCACAAGGATCACTCAAGTCCCATTCCTGGCCCTGCTCAGCCCCAACAATCCCACCCTGTGCCTGAGAGCGTTGTCCAAACGCTCCTTGAGCTCTGGCAGTCTTGGGGCCGTGACCACTGTCCTGGGGAGCCTGTTCAGTGCCTGACCACCCTCTGGGGGAAGAACCTTTTCCTGAGATCCAACCTAACCCTGCCCTGGCAGAGCTCCAGCCATTCCCTGGGGTCCTGACGCTGGTCACCAGAGCAGAGTTTGGTGCTGCCCCTCCACTGAACCTCAGGAGGAGCTGCAGACAGCCATGAGCTCTGCCCTCAGTCTCCTCCAGGCTGAACAAACCAAGTGACCTCAGCTGTGTGTCCTGGCCGTGTGCTGCATCCTCCCTCAGCGCACACTGGCTGCCCTTTCCCTCAGTCCTGAGGAACCCAGATCGAGAGAGAGGCCAACAGGAGATGAAAGCACACCAGGGAAGCTCTTGTCACCCGAGGACTGATGCACACCCCAACCTGAATGTGGGCCCTGCTATGTTCACATGTTAAACAACCTAAGGAGGCCCACTGCAGGTACTTGTCCTCTCTAACACCTTTGAGCAGGTCATCTGCTCACAAAATCCAAGAAGTTTGGCCGGAAACCCAGAGTGGTTCAAGGGAAACCTGCAAAAGACTTTGCAGAACTTGGAGTCTGGTTCCTCCTCTGTGCATGACTCAGGCTGTTGGAGATCAGGGCTAAGGCACTAAGGAGCTGGAAGCACAGCTTAGTACAAGCGCTTGGAGGGACAGACTGACCCATATTAATTAGTAGCTACTTAAATGATGAAAGAAAATTGAAACCATTTCCAAGGCAGTGCCTCCAGATTCAGGCTTGATGAAGGAAATGAAGACTGCTGTGTGTGGAAAACTGGGGAAAAGATGCAAGAGCTTTGCTAGAGCCCAAGTCCTTGTCAGGAGCTTTGTGGTGGACACAGCAGTGCAGGAGGTGCAGAGTCATGAGGAGCTTTTCCTTGCCCTGGGAACACAGGGCTGCCTTGGGTTTGACTTTGGCATAGTCCCTTGTGAGGGTGGAGTGATGTCCCACTTTTTCTGGGCTGGTGGCAGAGACAAGGTCAGCCCTGGGAGATGCTGCTGGGCTGAGTCAGGAAGTCAGCGTTCATGGGAACACTTTGCCCATTATCCTGTCAGTGTGGTGGCCACAATCCTGGCCTCGGGGAGTCTGCACGTGCTGCCAACACCTGGTCCAGGTTAAAGCCAAGACCATTATCCCAAAGTCCAAGGCCAGGTTCTGTGCACAGTGCAGGGGGAACACCGCGTGCCCCAGGGTTCGCTGTGCTGCCCATGGACCCCAGCGGCTGAGGAGGGCCCCGTCATGCCCAAGTTGTGAAGGCTTAAGCCAAGTGCTCACAAGGAGCTTCTCCAGGCCTCACAGCCATGGCATCCTATGCCCCTGCCATGATCAGCAGGGTGGCCAAGCTCTTCCAGCAATGAGCAGTCATGAGCAGGCAGGAAGATCCCTAAAATACCTCTGCCTTTACTGATGTCCCTGGAGAGCTGCAGTTCCCTCTAGGGCAGCGTCGGCTGCTCCTTCCCTCAACACAAAGAGCTGACATGTCTCAGCTGTCCTTTACCATGTCTGAGTGGCACAAATGACAAGAATCTGCTTCTGCATCATCATCTGAGATCAGTGAGAGGATGAACCCTCAGTGAACACGGCGGACACGGAAACCCACAGGGCAAAAGGGCCCAGCCAAGGGAGCAGCATCTGGGGCAAAACAAGCTGGTTTGGGGACGTGTTTGTGCCCTTGGGACTGTCACAGGAGAAAGCAGAGAAAGCAGAACCCTGCTGAGATTTGTGGGGTTATGTATATGCACACACATTTGGTTATTCCTGGTGCCATGGCCAGGAAGGGCTGCAGTAACACCACGGCTGTCCCCAGCTTGGGGGCTTGTCAAAAACTGTCAAAACCCCTGGTTTGCTCTGAAGTGCAGTGTCCACCCCAAGACTGTGCCTATCTCAGGACTCACTGAATCCTGTTCACACGGTCCCCCCCACCTCGGTGGCTGCAGCACACCAGTCCTGCTCTCTCAGGCCGTTGGTGGCACCATTTCCCACATGCAGCAGTTTGACAGAGTCCCTCAGACAGCGAGGGTATCCTGCAACCTCGTGCAACAGTGAGGATATCTGGAGAAACCAGCCTCAGTACTCACTCAGTGACTTGTTCACCACCCCTGCAGTTCATCCCTTTATTCTTTAAAATCCCAAAAGACCTTTCACAGGCAGGATGGCCTGACTCTGGGCTCCTGGTGCCAGCTCTGAAGCTGCTCAGCACAAGAAGCCATGGGGCGCACCCAGGGTGGCTCTGCAGTTTCTGCTTCAGGGAAAGGGGATGTGCCAGCTCCTGCTGACCACGGGCAGCCCCTGAAGGAGCAGTCCCTGGGGTGGACAGCAGCTCACCTTCAGGAAAGCCTGGAAGCTGGAGGAATTAATAGGATATAAAGGGGTTTTCGCCGCATTGCCCTGCTGTGGCTCTGCTGCACAGGGGCCTGGCTCACTGTCCCTAAGTGCAGCTGCCTACTTGGAGGGCAAAGCTTGCCTGCTCAGGGCAAAGTTTGCTGGAGATTTTTCTGGGGCAAAGGAAGGAAGCATTCTGTGCTCATGACAGTGAAATAGTCCCTTTCTGTAACTGTGCAGCACAGCCTCTCCCTTTCAGTGTCAGCACAAGGAACCATCCCCACAGGAGTCTGGCCTCTCCCCCCTCCAGGACAGCGCTCAGCACTGGCAGAAAGTTTTGCCCCACGTTTTAACAGCAAGACTTGTTTCTTCTCTGTCTCTGCCTTACACGAAGGCTGAAGACAAGAAACTGATTCTTCAAAAAACCCAAACCTGCCTGCCCTGAGAAGCATTCCTGGCAAACCCTCCCTCCTTTTCCTTTTGCACTACGTGAAACTCCTTCAGAACCACTCAGTCCCACGCTGCCACTTTCCCCAAGTGCACTTCACCCAGCTTCATCCTGGCTCCTCTCCATTTTTTGCAGGACCGCTGTCGAGTCGACAGATGGCACTCGGGAACTGCCGGGAGGAGCCGGGAGCAGCTGCCCGGAGTCCACTGGAGGAGCCGAATTCTGGCTGGTCTTATCTCGGGTGTCGGGACTGCCGTAAAGCCACCGGGCCGAGTGTCAGAGCCGCTCCCGCGCACGGCTGCGTGCAGCGACGGACTCACAGACCTGCCCGAGGGCCCCGAGCCGAACCGGCAATGCCCCTCCAGGCCTGGGACAGAGGGAGGGATGGGAACACGCTGTATATCAAAGGAGAGTTCCCAGCAGCCCGGAGGCATCTTTCCTATCGAACACAGAGCAAACTTCCCCACAATTAACCCATTCATCCCTCCTTCCCTTGCCTCCCCAGCTCTGGTCCTTCGCCAGATGCACTGCGGGATAAAAACGTTGGAGGTGTTTCCTCCAGCCAGGAGAAAGGTCAGCATATTTCCTAGACTGGGAGGAGGGACCAGCCAGGGATGGTAAATGGGCTTTAGCTGGAGAGGCTCATGGCGACCAGAGGACTGCTGAGACATTAATTTTTAAATGGATCAATACACAATTAAAATGAAAACTACCAAAGGCAGTTAAAGGATTCAGTGGCAGTTTGGTCCTGCTCAAAAGCAGTGGGGTATATCATAGCTGCCTGTTGGCACTTCCCAGAGGGATACCAAGCATGGCACAGCACAGGAACAGCTCAGGATGTGCAGAGCAGCCCTCTTCCCATGAGGCACATGTCTGTCCCCTCTTTTCCCCCTCCCTGTGCATCATCCCAGCCTGTGGGTTCCTGCCTCAAGCCCTGTGGGTGAGAGCTGTGCCTACCCATGTTTAATGCCACCTTGAATAACTCATGATCTCATCAGTTCTCTTGGTATTTTCTGCTCCTGAAAACTTGTCATTCCAGTGTAAGGTCTCTGAAGTGGTCATAGGCTGAGCAAATGAAAAAGGATCAGTCCTCTTAGTTCTTCCCACTTCCAGACATGCACAGCAGGGCCAATACAGGTTTGTTGACCCTGTTTGCTACCCAGCCTTCAGATGTAGGGCACAGGACCCAGCCTTGGGAGGGTGCTGGGCTGTGGAAAGTGGCCAGGACAGCCAGTCCGGCAGGTTTTTTTCGTCTTTTATGTAGTCCTTGGGGAAAGGATGGAGAGCTGCAGACAGCAACTGCTCTGCCCTGTCATCAGCAGCGGCCCAGGGAGGTTCCCCATTCCAGCCCATGGCTCCAGCCCAGACCTAGGAGGACATGGACAGCCCAGTGGCCTGTCACTTGCAGCTCCCAAGCTGCAAATGAGCATGTCAGGAGCCAGCTTACTCTTGACACGATCACATGCCTTTTGTGAACTTCCAAAAGTCATGTCAGCTTTGGGGCTGCGCGGGCGGTAGTGACCCACTTGGAGTCTGATGCAAGAAGTGGCAAATTGGGTGCCTCTCATCCCAACCAAGCTCCACTAAAGCCCTAACGAGCCATCTCACTTCCCTTTGCCAGCAGAACTCAAAGCAAGCTCCAGAGACCAACCTCGGCTCCAGGGTCTGAGCTGCAGCGAGGGCTCTCCGTGGGCTCCGGCGCCGCCACCTCGCACGGATGCTGCATGGATTCGGGCTGGGCTCCGCGGGGAATCCGGCTCTGCCTGCGCCAGGGTCAGGGTGCGGAGCTGCCTGGGAGCACAAACCAGGCAAAGGGGAAGGGCCAGCCTGCGAGAGGCTCAGAGGCGCCTGGGAAGGGAGGAGATGAACAGGGCAGTCAAGGTGGTAATTAAATATTAAAGGCCCTGTTCCACAGTAATTAGTCCTTGGGTGGAGGGAGACACTTGCTGGGCTGGGCCTGGCTGCTGAGAGCTCCACTCAAGTAACAGAAAACTCCTGAAAGTGCAAATAATCCCTGCTCCAGCAGGAGGGAAATCAGGATTCAAGAGGGTGGGTTAAAACCCGGCTGGAGAACTGGTCCTTCTCCCAGCTCCGGTCAGAATTTGAGCCTTTGGCCTTATTTCAACCCTTGCACAAGCTGAGGAGGCTCAGCTCAGGATAAATTTATATCACATTGATATCACTGAGGTCCAAGAGGAGCCCACACAATTACTCTGGGGATGTTTCCCAACAGGACACATTGCATCAGACACTGAAACTCCCCTGCAAAACACCTGAGGAGCCATCATAAGTGCTCATCCCGTTCTCTGTTTTGCCTGGGCATCCCCAGGTCCCCATGGGAGCTCCTGAGCCAGGTGCCTCTCCATTAGGAATATGGGTATTGGCCCTTCTGAGTTGGTCCCTGCAGTGCATCCAAGCTCAGGGCTGGGGGCACTGTGCAGCCCCAACACATGGGATTAGGGTGGGCTGAAACACAGGGTTTAGGATTGGGTTCGTAAGAAGGAAGAATTCCATTTTCTTTCTCCCTGGAATACTGCATTTCCTTCAGTACCTTCAGAAGGAATTGATTAAATAATACCCTTCCTTTGCCCTGTTGTTATTTAAACGTTTTGATGAGAAAAGTTTGGAACAAGCATTTAAAAACACCTTTTTCTGGAAGCACCAGCTGAAATACTTTGAGCATTTCTGAAGCTCAGTTTCTAACCAAAAAAAAAAGCAGAAACATTCCAACAATCAGAGAGATGGAACCTCCCCACTCCACTCATCTACCTGTTCTTCAGCCAAAACAACTGCTTTTCATCCCCCCATGGCTCTGATCCTCCCAAAATGGAGCATTTCAGCCAATATGCTCTCCAATATGCCAACTGGGCCACCCCTGGATGACACCAACACACTGGCATTGATGCCACTGGGGCAGGAGGGAGATGGATTGAGGCTGGGCTGGTATCAGCTGCTGCCTGTGTCCTGTCCAGGAGGCTCAGCAGGCTCAGGGAGTTGCTGGTGCCAGCAGCACTAAGAAGCTTAGGGGAGGAAGGTTAACAGGAGCTGAGCTCTGATGAGCAATTAAAACAATCAGGAATGTGGCTGGCAGCTCAGCGCCGCCAGGGTGGGATGGCTCCGTCCTTTTTAGGATCTGCCAACTCTGCTCAGGCAGGAGGAGCTTCTCCTGGCAGAGAGGAAGACAAGACTGTAACATTCCTATTTTGAAGGTCTTGTAGTAAAGCTTCAATTCACCAAGATAAAGAAGGACACAATAAGGCTGTAAAATGAAAAGCTCTTCCCATGTGAGATCCGCCTGGCTGGCACCACTGGTCTTTCATCTAATTTTCTTTTCTTCGCCATGGACTGACTCAAACAGGCTGGGGCTTTCTGTTGTCCTTAAATGTTGGCACTGCCCTAACACCCCACATGAGGAAGGGGAGGGCAGGAACCCCTTAAACAAGCCTTGGTGCAGCAGATAGAGCAGAGCTGGGCAGGAGGGCAGCCAGGTAAGTTCTCCCTGGGGCTCCCAGGAAAACGTCCCTCCTGAACAATGGGATCAGCGAGGCTGAGTCTCCCGGTAACTGATACCCCCACTGTGTTTGCCAGGTGCTGATAACACAGCTCAGATCAGCTCCAACAGTGCCAGATGAAACCTGGGAGCCGGCAGCACTTGTAACCTCCCAGGAGGAACCGGGCTAAGGAAGCAGGACAGCTCCGGGACCTCCAGGGGGAGAGGGAGGGCCAGAGCCGTGTGCAGTGGGAAGCCTCACGTGCTGCCTTTGAAGGAGGAAGGCAGAGACTTCTGTCTGCTGACATAGATGGTATGTGAAGTAGGGGATGTAAGTCTCCAAGGACATCTCCACCTCCATCTAACAATAATTCAGGCAGTTGGAAGGTTTTACAAGATTTTCTTTCCCCATTGGGGAAATGTCACTTCAACAAAAGAGACTTTTTCACATGAAAAGCCCTGTGCCAGCAAATCTTCTGCTTAAAAGAAATTAGTATTCTGAAATCTGGGAGCTGTGGAGCTGTTTGTGTTGCCCAAACAAAGCACCCAGGCCCCCAGAGAGCAGGACTGTGCTCATCTCTCACCCACGGGCTCCTCAGCATCAGCCCAAACCCTCACTGCACAGCTCAGAGACCCAAGGTACAGCCAGCAAGTGGAGCATCCTGCTGTACTCCCGTCACATTTATTAATGGCCCATCCTTCTGGGATGGAACCTGGGTGCCTGACACTCCCTGACCTCCAGCATTCCCTTGTCAGCAACAATTCACCTGTGCAGAGAGGGACTAGTGTGACCATGCCAGGGCTTTCCTGAAGACTCAGCCCCTTCCAGATAAGTGGTCCCACACTTTTATTTATTCGTAGGGTTTAAAAAGCGGGTGTTTGCCCCATTTAATGCATTATCATGGCCAGATCTCCTCCCCTATACTCCATAGACACAGCATTTCAGTGCTAGGCTTTAGTGTGCTGGGAGACACTTGGGCATCGTGTATTTTGCAGAATTAACCTGGAAATGGGGGTCTCACGTGAGCTGCGGGAGCCTGTGAAAGGTGATGGCTGGGTCTGCAGTGTTCCATGCGAGTATCCAGCCAAAACCTGCCAGGACCACTCTGGGCAGGCTGGTTGCAACATCCCCAGTTCCACCAAAAGTCAGCTGTGAGTTTCCAGCCTTGCTGAAGCTGTGAAGGTACCCAACAGGCACAGCCAGTCAAGGTGTGTCACATACGCCAGTGTCTTCTCTGGCCTTCCCCAGGCTGGGAATGTATGTCCCAGATCCTGCTACGAAGAATACTCGTGTGCAAGGAGTGAATTAGTCTGGGGTATCTCAGGCTGCTCGGAGCTCGCTGGCTCGCTGTCAGTCACGCTGGGAAATGGTGTGAACATATGGGCTGCTCCAGAGCCAATGTGGCTGCGCTCCCAGCACATGGCACCACAGAAAATGGGACAGTGGAGCTACAGTGAGACTCTCCCTGCCAAGCAAAGCTGAATTGGGTCTCTATGGGCCTCCTGCCCCTTCAAACACACAGCAAACTCAGCACATCTCCTATTGGCTTCAGTTCGCAATGTGCTGGTGCCCAAAAACACAACTGCCATGGGCCTGGAACCTTCCCAGCCCATGGTGTTGTGTCAGCAGCTACTCAGAGGTTTGCAGTGCTGCAGGAGCCTCACAGAACCCCAAGAAGGAGAGAAGGGCCCTGCCTGGACCCCTCTGTCCTGTGCAGTGTGTGGGCCGTGCTCTAGCACACACCCTGAGCAGAAACAATGACTGGCTATCAAAACTGCCCCAGGAACCTCATTCACGAGTCCCTTTCAGTCTTGTGCCTTATTCTGGTGCACACTGGTGGAGACAGACAACTGCATCAATTTTGGAAGGTGACAGCTTCTCCAATCCCATCCTGGCATTCAAGCCATGACTAAAGCACTTTGTAGCTCTAAATTAACCCCTCCAGATGCTGCAGAAGGTGGGCACCTGTCAAATAAGCTCTGCCCAGTGAAGGTGACTGGGGCTCAGTTTGCCAACACAGCACCAGCCACCGAGCTGTTCTCCAGCTAAGAAGCAATTTCCCAGCCCAGACGACAGGAGGTTTGTGCAGCAGGAGCAGCCAGGACTGCTGCTGTCCCCATGGACACCTTCCAGCGCGGGAGGTGCCTGGCACACCGTCACTGGCTTCGAGCAGCAAAAATACCCCGGCTATTTGCCTGCTCCAGTGAGCAGTGACAGCCCAGGGTTCAGAGCTGGCTGCAGAGCCACGAGCCATTGCACAGTGCCTGGAAACCAGCAGGCTGCTGCAATCCCAGGCAGCTGCGCAGTGAGCCCCAGCCTTGCTCTGGCCACGGTGACTCCGGGGGCTTGGGAGAAAATCATGGCATGGGTGATTTTACACTGCCCAAAATGTCATGGTGGTGCCACCACTGCAAGCTGCCAGCTTTGAGTGTGAGATGCAGGGTAGCACTGCCTGCAGCAGCAGAGGCAGGGATGGATCCCCATCCAGAGACTGATCTGGAGATCTCTGCCTCCATCCTGCTGACTCACCCATTGTGGTTTGCCAGGTGCTCTGGAAGAAAACATTCCTCTGGATGAAGGATGGTCTCAGCTTGAAGGAATTGTCTTGTGGACGGCATTTATGTTCCTAAAACAGTTTGAGAGCCCCATTTGCTTGTCCTTCCTGCTCACTCTTGTTTGGATTTTTGGAAGGGGATGTCCCACTCCAGCGCCTGCCCTGCCCTGCCCTACGTGAGCCAGACACCACGGGGTGGGAAATGCTGAGCTGTGTAACCAGAGCCAGGACATCCTGAACAGAGACAAATTCTGCTCAGGGAAATGCTGAGTTACGGGGAAGGGAAGCAAACTGTGCTCAAAGTACCGTGGTAAGATAGGGCACCGTGAAATGAGCCACGCTGAACTGTGACCAGTGCAAAGCAAATCCATTGGGAACTGCTCTTGGTCACATCTGCCAGCCCATGAAATGAAATCTTTATTCTGCCTCCTTTGACTGCTTTAAGGATATGCCCAGATTGTACTCCTAAAATTAGCTTATATTCCTGGAGCCTTGTTACTGACTGTGGTGGGAGAGGAAGGCACCTCAAACTGGGGGGACTTTGCACACACACACAACAAGGGAAGTGCCGTGTTCACTTCTGACTCAGGCTTCTCTCAAGGCAGGGGAGTGCTGCAGAGCAGGGTTTTGCGTTTTGCTTGCGGAAGAAATGCAAGTGGGTGGTGAGCAGGAGAGCTGAGAGAAGCAATAAGGGGCTTTTGCAGCACAGCAGCTTCCTAAACCTGCCTCAGCCCTCAGCCGCCTCTTGCACCACCTCCAGTGCACCCGTGTGCCCTTCACCTGTTCCATCTCCCTTCCTCTTCTCCCCTTTGTCTGCTCACCATCATTTTTCTCTTTTCCACCCGTTACTGTCTGTCTTTTTTTATATTCCTGACCCTATACCTCTCTCTTTTGCTATTTTTTGGATCATCTCTATCCCTCTCACTCGCCCTCCTCAACCTTCCCTCATTCCAGAGGGACACCAGGGACCAGGGGGACCTGTCTGATGCTGGCAGGTCTGGGCTATGGGTTGCCATGGCAAAGAGCCAGAGCTCTCCATGCTAATGGAGAGCAAAGAACAGCCAAGGTGAGGTACTGGCCAAGCGCTCCAGGCCTGGCCATGCAACAGCCCCGGGAGGGACACGGGCACCCCACTGCCTTGGGCAGGGCTTTGGGCCAGCTGGGAGCACGAGCCCAGCTGTAGCCCCTGGCTAAGGGCAATTAAAAATAATGAATACCTTGCAGCAGTACAGAGCAAACCTGCCAAGCTGTGGGAGTGAGGAAGCGTGAGCACCCCCACTTCCCAGACAAGGAGTTCACACGTCGGGCTGAGCCAAACTAAAGCTGTAAGATGTGCCTGTCTGTCAGAAGCAGTGGGATGTTTGTAATCCAGCTGATTCCCACCATCCCTGCAGCTCCCATGGCTTTATTATTATCATTACTGTTGCAGGAATTATTATTTAGCATCGGGAAGAAAGAAAAGGAAATATCACCCATGTCCTTGTCACCACATTAATGCCAGCCAATCTTTTCAGCAGATACCAGGTTTCAGTCTTTCCTGCTGGGCCACATAATACAAGCTGCTCTGGGGCTGCTCCTTGTGGTGGATCTGATCCTACCAGGCAAGTGACATTTCTGTGGCTAAGGCTCAGAGCAGCAGGATGGTCCCCCATGGCCCAGCCCAGCGGGGATCACAGCGCTGGGACAGCGGCGCTGCCGCAGCCTGTCCTCAAAACTCCCTCCTGCTGGGTTTGGAGAGGCATCAGCCTTGGGTGGGAGAGAGTCACACACTCTGGCATTAGGAAAAGCTTTTTGTTCTTTAAACTGTCTTGGGCATTTAAGTCATTAAGGCAGGAAGGGCTTATTCTAAGCTAGAGGATTAGTGGGAGTTATAGGATACTCTCTGCTCTAATACTCTCTCTTTTTGCTTCAGCTGTTCCATATGTGTGAACCAAAACAATGCCACCCACATGACAAAGAAGGTCACTGCCACTCTGAGGGCCACAGGCATGGCCGTGAGGAGGGAGGTCACAGCCATCCCCACAGCCACACAGGGGATGATGAGAAGGGAGAGGAGAGGGTCACTGCCACTCCCATGGCCAGACACACGGTCATGAGAAAGCCCCAGGCCCTTCCTACACAAGTAATGTCATGGGCATGGGCATGGGAGTGGCTGTGGAAGGTGCAGCCACCTTCCACAAGGTCTGTGGGAAGTCCTCCCCATGCCCAAGGGGGCTACCACCCAACTCAGTGCAACATCATCATATTGATAGACAGTGACAGCAGGATCCTGCAAGGAGGGGAACGTGCCTGACCTCCCTATGTTCTCCGTGCTTTCAACTCGGTTGTTTCAAAACTACCACCTATTTAAACGAATCATTAACTTATTTAATGCTGCTGAAACCAGCGCCAACTTCAAAACGCTTCCCTGCTACCTGCCACACAGGGCCGGGAGGCACTTCTGGGAGTGGCCGCCCAGCCCAGGGCCAAGCAGAGAGCAGCAACCGGCAGAATGAGTCCACCCAAAAAGGATGCCCGGTGTCACCGAAGCTCACCGTCCCGAACGCCCACGCTCACACCCATCACCCGACAGCCGGGCTGGCCCCGGGGCTCACGGCTGCCCCCCATCGCAGCCGCAACGCGCGCTCTGTGGCGGCGGCAAGCGCCCCCAAAGCGCGCCGCCCCAGCCTCCGCCTCCGCCGGCCGCGGCAAGCGCCGCGCCGAGCCGGGCAGAGCCGACCGGGCAAGCCGGGCAGAAGCCCGCCGGGCAGCAGCTGCCGCCGGCAGAGCCGAGCCGGGCAGAATGATGGATGCCGCGCCGGGGCAAGAAGCCCCGCCGGGCAAAGCCGCGCGCGGGTCAGAGCCGAGCCGGGCAGAGCGCGCCGGGCAAGGCGGGCTGAGACGCCCGGGGCGCTGGCGGCCGCCGCTCCGGAGCAGTTACAGCACGCGGCGGGCTACGGACAGCGCCCGCCGCCGGCCGGCCATGGAGGCCGCGCACCGCGCACGCCGCCCGGGAGCCGCAAGCCCGAGGGGACGGCCCGCGGCCCGCGGCCACCGCTCAGCCCTAGGTAGGAAGCTGCGGGGCCCGGGACGGGGATGCGGAGCGCAGTGCCACCGGCGGGTGGAGAGCTGCCGCCACCGCCGGCTCGTGGGTGGAGGTGGTCGAGTGCCAGCGGAGGTTTTCCTGGGTCCGGGG
>NW_021937847.1:0-14254 GCF_001715985.3 Manacus vitellinus
GCAGCTTTCAAAGTCTTGTACCTAGTGTCAGAGGAGCGACAAAAGGTGTTTTCCTGGGTCTAATTGTAAACGCGGGGGTCAGTTGGACTGCTCTCAACATCCCAGAGATCACTCTAGGTTGTGAGCACATCATTCTGGGATTTGACCACCAGCCATGTCAGTTGCCTGTGGCAGTTCACAAAGTCCAAACCTGCTGGTGAAGCTATTACTCACAGGAGTCGTTCCCTGCTGTGGCCATTGCCTCTCTCAGGAGGAGAGTGCAATGCTTTAGATGACCAAGGATGTCTTTCTCTCCAGAAAGAGAACAGCACCAATCCCGTCACCTAGTTGCAAAGAAATTACTGTAGCTCACCGAAAGTATCAAAACTCTAAAGAAACGCAGAACGGCATCCCCCACCAAGTCTTTCAGTGGTGCTCGTAACTGCTGCTGAGCTGCAGCTCACGCCCTTATGATCAGGCGCGGGGCACCAACTCACAGCGGGTTCAAAGGCCCTTTTGAAATGCTCCAATGTACGGTACCTTCTCTGAAGAGGCCCTGCTGCTCTCCTGATACTGCTTCAGCAACAGAGCCCTCTGGCTTTCCCACCTCCTAGGAGTGACCGTCTTTCAGCCACTACTTTAACTGCTGCCTTTGCTACTCTCCTTTTTCTGCCTCCCTCCCTCCCACAGCAATCAAGGTGGGCTGAGCCCATCCCCTCAGACTACAGTCACCTCCCTGCTTACCTATCCTAGGCTATGGAAAAAAAACCAAGAACCAGCAAACTGGAATTCTAGCCTAGGTCATACCTCGGCAGCCTATAAAAGTTGTAACAGCTCAGCCTACAGCTTGGAAGGTATAAATCAGCCTATACTTTTATCCCCTATACCGTGCTCTATGATCTGTGCCAAAAGTCAAAGCATTACCTTTGAAAGAGGAGGAAAGTTGAGGAGAAATGGTCAGTAACCAATAAACCATCCAAAAAAGGCAGGCACACAAGTAGCAAAGGAAGGAGCTGAGTTATCCCGAAGGCCAACTCTGTCCAACTGATTTTCGTTGGCGCGCTCCTCAGGATACCGGATGGGTGCCACATCTCTGCCCCTTTGTGACATGGGGTCACATGGAACCACATGGAACCACATGGAACCACATGGTTCTTGGGCACAGGAACCCACATGGCACGTCCGCCAGGTGGAAGCCACTGGACCTCCCCCCGTGCTGGTGGCAAAGGGCTAGTCATCCTCTGACAGAGCTCCCACACCTTCCCTGAGCCACACGGCCTGAGGAGTAAAAGCCTGCTCAGGGCTGTAACTGAGCCAGGTCACAGCTTTTCTGGCCCCCAAGACGCTGAGGGTTTCACTGCCACTTCTATCGGTGAGACTCTTAGCAAAGCACCTGGACTCTTATGGGTTCCTTTCCAATTAATTTCATCTGCCCCCAGGGTACAACCATGGGCTGACCCTGAACTGGGACTGCCAAAGGAACCCTTCAGAGGCTGCGCTGGGAGGACCTTGGCTGGCTGCTGGCCCCCGCCCAGCTGCTGTCTTGTCCTCAAGCTCTGAAAACGTTCCTGGATGGCTTTTTAGCAGCTTCACATTTACTCCTGCCGCTAGGGTTGGTTAGGTTTTGATCAGCCGCAACTTTAGCCAGACTCCCACTCTGGATGGTGAGGGCACGCGCGTGTTAGGCGGAGCTGTCCCCTGCACGTCCGGCGCCGAAATAAACAAATACCGGCTTAATAGCACCTGTGGCTGTTGAGTTTTACTACTGTTGCCTTTTCCTGGCATCAATGGATAGAGACAGTTTTGTCCCTGCTGCACTTGGCCTATGTTGTTTTGGGCTTGTTGGAAATCATAAAACTTTTCTAATTTTTTTAGTGTTCCTAATTAACTTTTTGATTAGTTGTTTTTAACACACATCATAGGCGGTGCGTTCAGCCTTAAATCAACTTTAGCCAGCATGGAGTAAAAATTGTCATAAGCTCCTTTGGGAGAACACAGCCTGGGAAAAGTCCTAAAACTGTAGGTTTTGTTGAAGTTAACCCTGTTAGGCTTCAGTGGAGAAAGCCTGCCAGAGAAAGATGTCCTGTTGAAGGAGGAGATCTGGAACATTTATGGACTACATAAATGTATAGATTTATGGACTACAAGGACCTTCTGCAGAAACCAGCAGCTAAAGAAGAAGACTAACAAAGGCTCAGCATTTGTGTCAGAAAATCCCTAGGGGAGGGAAAATATACAAAAAAGATTAAAGATATGAAGTTATTACAGTAGGAAGTGAGAAATTAATAACCAATACCACATAGAATACTAATTAATGAAAGGGAGTGAGTGATGTCATTTGGAAGCAATGAACATTAATTTCTTTGTTTGCCAAATCTGTATAAATAGGTGAAAAGCGATGTCTTGCTGTCAGGACGGAGGCAGGATTTTTGTCAGCCACATGCACACGCAGGGCTGCAAATAAAAGTAATCACTTGCTTTCTAACAGTAAAAAGCCAATTTGTTAGAGGGTCCTATTTATCCCGACAGTTTCAGAGGTGTTTAGCAACAGGCAGTCCTCTGGACACCTGGTGTAACCTCTGCTCAGCAGGCAGATAGTGTTTCTCATGCGCCAAGGATGCAGCTGGTTGTTATTTAACAACACTTGACCTGCCTGGTTTGGCCCCTGCCTGGAATGGGGCATCAAGTTTTACTCAGTTCTTCTCAGGACAGGTGGTTTCACTCCTGCCCAGCTCAGCACAGTTCATACGGCTCCTGCTCCACTCCGAGGTGTTTCTTCTTTTATACTTGGGGCATCCAGCTCGGGCATGACTTTGCTTGGATGGCTTTTTTCATCACGTCTTGCAGCAGCTGGTTTTATCCCTGTCATCCTTGGGGAGGCTCCTTGTATCCCTTACCCAGACAAAGTCTCTGCATTTACTCCTGCATTACACCTCTCAGGTGACCTTTTTATGCCCCTGCCCTAACCTGATGTCTAGGTCCTGTATTACCGTCCTCCCAGCAGCACTTCAGGAGCTCTCTGATGAAGACAATCAACAATGGCACTCGTGAACAGTGCCTCTGCTCCTGCCTCCTGCTCATATGGGGGCATTTTAGGACGTAAACAGCTCTGCTCTGTTCTCTGAAGCGAACTGCCCACCAAGCACACCTTGCACTGCCGTCCTGTCATGCAAGAAAAACAGCTTTTCGTCTTGCATGCAGCATGCTCCAACAGAAACTCTGTGATATCCAGAACAAGTGGTGGATTGATCTAGCTGAAAAAATTCAATTATACGCAGATACGGGTGATCACAAAGGATTCTGTGAGGCTCTGAAAACAGCATATGGGCCTGCATACCAGGTCCAAAGCCCGGTACTCAGTGCTGATGGTCAAACACTTCTAACAGATAAAACCTCCATTCTGAATCAATGATCTGAACACTTTCAGACTTTTTTCAGTACCAACTGTGTAGTCCAAGACTCAGCAATTCAGTCCATCACACAGTAAGTGGTGAAATACGAATTGGATACTGCCCCCACTTTAGGAGAAACCCTCAAGGCCATACAGCAGGCGAAAATCGGCAAGGCAGCTGGGGTTGATGGAATTCCCCCTGAAGTCTGGAAACATGGGGGCCTTGCACTCCATGCCAAATGTCACGAATTTGTGGTATGCCATTGGGAACTAGGCGAACTAGACTGCTCAAATTACCGTGGTATTATTCTGCTGTCCATTGCTGGCAAAATCCTGGTAAGAATACTCTTGAACAGACTAATACCCACTATAGCAGAAGGAATTCTACCTGAAAGTCGGTGTGGCTTCAGAGTCAACAGGAGCCCCACAGACATGGTGTTTGTTCTCAGACAACTGCAAGAGAAGTGCAGGGAACAGAACAAAGGTCTCTATGGAACCTTTGTTGACCTCACCAAGGCTTTCGATACTGTGAGCAGAAAAGGCCTATGGCAGATTTTGGAACATTTAGGTTGTCCCCCCAAGTTCCTTAAAATGATTATCTCACTCCATGAGGATCAGCACGGCCAAGTCAGATATGGCAATGCACTTTCTGAGCCCTTTCTAATAAAGAACGGTGTAAAACACGGCTGCGTTCTTGCTCCAACCCTATTCACAGTCTTTTTCAGCAGGATGCTCCAAAGGGCCACGGCAGACCTCGAGGATCAGGATGGGATCTACATTTGATACCGTACCGATGGAAGCCTTTTCAACCTAAGGCGGCTGAAGGCCCACACCAAGACCTTAAACCATCTTGTCCGGGAGCTGCTTTATGCTGATGACGCCGCCCTTGCTGCCCACACAGAAGCAGCTCTGCAGCGTTTAACATCCTGCTTTGCTGAGGCTGCTGAGCTCTTTGGGCTGGAAGTCAGCTTAAAGAAGACAGAAGTTCTCTATCAACCTGTACCTCAGGAAGTCTTCCATCATCCCCATATCACCATTGGCCAATCAGAGCTCAAATAAGTCCAGCACTTTAATCACCTAGGTAGCCTCATCTCCTCGGATGGTGAGATTGATGGAGAGATGGACAACAGGTTAGCAAAGGCATATAGTGCCTTCAGAAAGCTTCATAAAAGAGTTTGGCAAAATAAAGACTTGAAGAAAAGTACCAAGGTCAGTGTTTACAGAGCCATAGTGCTGTCTACTCTCTTATATGGTTTCAGATCATGGGTCATCTACCGCCACCACCTGCGACTCCTGGAACGCTTCCATCAACGCTGCCTCCGTACAATCCTAAACATCCACTGGTCAGATGATGTGACCAATCCATCTGTTCTAGAACAAGCAGCAGTCACAAGTATTGAGGCCACGTTGCTGAGAACACAGCTGAGCTGGGCAGGGCACGTCTCCAGGATGAAGAACCAAACACCGCCTCCCTAAGATCGTGCTTTACAGTGAACTTCCACCGGCTGCCGCAAGAGAGAATCCCGAAGAAAAGATACAAGGACTGCCTGAAACAACATCTCAGCCTTGGCCATATCAATCAACATAACTGGTCTACTCTGGCCTCAAATGAGGAGGCCTGGAGACACAGCATCTATAGATGGTAATAGTATAATAAATATTATTAAAATAATAAAATAGTAAATACTAAAATACTTTAAGCAGAGTTATTTATTCCACGTTGTAGATAATTATAGCTAGAAACATAGTGCAGTATTTGGAAGCAGTGTTGAAGCAATTATATTAAAGCTAAGAAAACAAATATTAAGTAGAGATTGTGCAGTACACAGACTACCGCCCTTCAGAGAAGAAGAGGAGGGTTTCCACGCCCCAGAGATTCACGTCAGACAAGCATTCAGGGCACTCTGGCAATGATGGCGTTGGATTATGGCCCTGGCTCAAGCAGAACGGAAGACTAGCACTGCGTTTATTAGCCAAGGCATCCTTGTTTTCGACACGCCTTCTCAGACCTGAGTGAATGATTTAGCTAAGAAGATGAGAGTTATAATAATATAGAAATATTATTAGAAATATAGACATATATATGGAAATACAGAATATATAGAGAGAGAAGTATATATAGAAATATAGAAATATATTTAGAAATATAATATAGAAATATAGAGAGAAGTAATACTTTATAATACATTATTACATGTTATATATCTTCAGCAATAGATAGTAATGTTATAAGAAATATTTTTAAAATAATAAAATAAGAAATACTAAAATACTGTAATCAGAGTTATTTATTCCACGTTGTAGACAATTATAGCTGCAAACATCTCAGCCTTGGCCATATCAATCAACATAACTGGTCTACTCTGGCCTCCAATCGGGAGGCCTGGAGACACACCATCTCTAACGCTCCTGTTTCCTTTGAGAACGCACGCAGAATCCCTCTCGAGGAGAAAAGACAAGGGAGAAAGAATCATGTCTTGCAGAATATACCACCTAGGGAGTCTTTCTGCTGTGCCTTTTGCAATCGGATATGTCTATCTCGCATTGGCCTCCTAAGCCACCAGCGTGCCTGTAACAAATGTGGATGGAGCCTTCTTAAATCTTGGTTCGAGAAGCCCAGCCACGATGATGTGTTTAAGACGGGTGTTCCATAATTTAGTGTTCTCACTGAAACCATGCAAATCGTGCGCCACTCGCTCACTTCCCACTCCTCCTTTCCTTCCCACTCCCCCTCCATCCGGAGGCAGGCTGGACGGGAGAATTGGAGGCACAAAAGGTAAAGATGGCAGGCTGAGAGAAGAACAACTTACTGGAAACGGCAATGAAATAAGAAAACAGTACAGCAACAGAACAGTAACAGAAACAATACTAATAACCGAGTGTCCAAGGGAGGCAAATGACTCACACATGATTGCTCACCAGTTGGTGCCCAACTTTGCCACCACGCACACAACCTGGAAGAGACCCCTTCCCCCATCCTTGACAAAATGAGGAATAACCTCTATGTCCTGGCTGTGCCCCCTCCTGGATACTGCCCAAATTAACACTGCCCTGACCAGAAGCAGGACAATCACCTTCAGGATCTGCAGCACAGCTTTCGGCTCTGCACCGGAGGCACTGGATCCCTCCAGGCCAGGGAGGGGAGACATCAGAGATGAGCAGACTTTGGAAATCCCTCCCCTCTCACTCCGGCCCATTTTTTCTCATTTTATGGGATGGAAGAATACATACCCAACTCCTCCCAGTGTCCTTCTCACTGGAAATCCCCTGAGCTTTGATTCCTTTGCTGACATGCTGCTTCCTCTGGGAAAAGCAGCCAGAAAACCCAAGGCCATTGCTTTGAGTGAAGGTCTTTCTTAGAACACTTTTCCTGAAGTGCACCCAGGAAGGCTGGGCTGCAGCAGCACACGGCCCCCATGGCTTTGCTACAGCTCCTCCAGAACACCTGGAAGCCCTTCTCTCACCATCCAGCCGCTCCCCTGCCCTGTCTTCCCCACCCCACAGGGATGCTGCCGAGGAGTTAACAAACTTCACAGTTCAATCCTGATATCCCACTGCTGACTGGGATGGGGGGAGACCAGGGCCAGTTTTGGCCCCCATCAGCACCAGCTCTTGGGACAGCCAGGCTCTCTCCTGACATGTGGGCTCATCTCTGCAGCTTTGCTGTCCGCCACAGGGCGTTTGCTGAAAAAAATCATCTTCTAGAAAAGATAGATGACACCAGCCCAGGGGTCAGCAGCACCACATGAGAACTTGGCAAGATGCCCTGAGGACAGCCAGGCCAGGCAGAGAGAGGTGGAAGGACCACAGGGGCTCTCTGAAGCAGCCCCATTGTACAACATAGACAAGGGGGCTAAATAAACACTGGGCTGAAAGATGAGAGTGCTCTTCCAAGGGAAATTTACAGCTGCTGGACAGGCCTGGGGCTCTTGCTGGAAAGCTTCAGTCTCTGGGCTCCCGGTGCCCAAAGGCATTGCAGATAACTCCTTCTCAAGCAATGGCAGGGAGCAGGGTGGAGAAGTCAAGGATGAGGCAGATCAGAAAGACTGGGGCAGCACAAAGAGATCTACAAGGGAGAGAGACAGCATCTGAAAGGCACTCCTTGCTGCCCTATGAGCTGGTGCCGTGGGCTCTACAACTGCTGCCTGCAGTCAGCTTGGAAGCTCTGGCAGTTTTAACAGGAGGTTTGTCTGCAAACAAGATGCAGAGACGTTACGATGATGGATGCGGGTATATTCCTGACCTAGGCTCTCCAGAGGGAGATTCGCTGTCTCCTCATGGGCCATAGAGGCTTTTAGTATGGGATGAACTTCACTTGGTCTCCCCAAGCTCATGTCCAACCTGTTCCATGGCCTCTGACTGCGATCTGCTGTCCACCTAGCTTCATCCCCCCTCACAACCCTGGGGACTCCTTGGAGATGAATGGCTGCTGTGCCAGCACCTACTGCTCCAGGAAGGGAGTGCAAGGGGAAGATGCTACACTGGCAGGTGCAAAGAAGGTTCATTTTGCCATGGGATCCCAGGAGGTCACCATGCACATCGTCAATGGGGTCTGAAAAAAGAAAACTTACAGATGTTGAGGCAGCTGAGCTCATCAAGCACATGTAGAAAAGCTCCTGATTTCAGTATGGCTGGCTCTTTTGAAATGCCCCAGGAAGGAAGATTTGGTCTCAGGCATCATCAGCCCCATTGGCCAGTCTAGACAGAACTGCCTGGACTTGAATCAGAAGTTTGTGGATAAGAGATTTAGCTTCATTTAGCTAGAGATGGGATATCTCTCTCCAGTGAGCCAGCTGCTTGCCATTCCGTTAGTCCCTGACCACAGGCAGCACTGAATCTGTGATCTCTCCCCCTCCAGTTTCTCAGAGTCCCTGGGTAACCCTGAAAGCACTGCTTCAGTATCAGCTTCTGCAAGAGGCCTTCCAAAAAGCAGCTAGGGGATTAGGTGAGGGGAAGAACCAGAAAATCGCACACATTCTTCCCTGGATTCGTGAAAGACAATAAGAAAGAAATACAAGACCCCCAAAAGCAAGTCCACTTGATGGGAGCGGCAGGTGAGCATCTCTGGTTCAGTAGTGATACGACGCACTCAACTGCAGCTTGCAGACAAGAATCCTGAAACCTTCCAGTAGCCAAGATTGCCACCTGATCCCAAGGTCCCCTGTCCTCTGCCCCATGCATTTCCACGGGACCAAAGCCCCTATTCACAGCAAAAGGAAAGTATGTGAATGTACACACATGGTAACTTGCTCCTGGCCTTTTCAGCCTATGGAGGAAGACAACTTCCCTCATTAGAAAATGAAGCAGGTCTGACCTGGACTTTCTCAAAACACTCTAAAGCCAGAGGCAGGTTTCTCCCACAAGCGACAGCAAAGCCCTCCTCCTGCCCATGTTGTTTGGGAAATGGCACAAGAACCAGGAGAATCACAGAGAGATTCACACCTTCAGAGACACCAGTGAGTGCAGCCCCTCCTGACATCATCCGCGCAGAAGCCTCCAGCCCTTGGGATGACTTTGCCTCCTAACAGAGGTGCCAGAGCATCTGATCTGGATTTACCAGGCCTGCCTTAGTACCAGGCCACAATAATTGTCACAGCATCCCAGCCTTTCCTTGCTCGAGCCAGTCTGTTTATAGGTTGTTTGGATCTCCACCTCCACATTGCAGGGGGCTTGAACACCACTGATCACATCCACTTGTACCTCTGACCTGAAGGGAGAGGAAGATTTCCCCGTTTGCTGTTGTGGCAAGTGGCGCCTCTCTGCAAGAGATTTCATCTCCTGCTCGGGGCCCCTCTGCACTGGCCAGGCTCACTCCATGCTGCTGGACCTCTCCCAACCCCTCTAAGCAGGGCTCCGCTCAAGTCTTCGTAACAACTCCCCATTCCTCAGAATAGCTTGGCACTCCTGTAGCAGTTTGGGTGGGGAATGCCAAACTCACACCAACGAATGGCTCTGTCCAATCACCTGAGGAGCAGCAGGTACCACCCAGTGCGGAGGTCAGCGCTTGAATAAAGACCTCCCCAACTTTTCTGGGTGCAGCTGGTAAGGCGATTTTGTTATAAAAGTAGCGGGGCAACTGAACTGCTTAAAGGGAGGAACAAAAGGGCACAGAAAGCACTGTGCAAAATGGCTCCAGCCTTAAATAACGTGGGTAAGGAAGGCACTGGAACAGAAGATGGGGTTTAGGCGGAGCATGCAAATTACAACCAATCATAGGAGATAGGGGCTGAACATAACCCTATACGGTACTGCGTCAAGTATCAACCAATGAAAGGACAGAACATACGCACAGTACAATACAATACAACAACTTCTATGCAAAATCTACAATTTCCTTATTAATTACACATTTTTAGACTGCCACAACCCAACCTGCCCCATGCAGAGCCCTGGGGGTGGCTCCTGCTACACCCAATGCCAGAAGAACACCACAGGAGACCCTGGGGAGGGAAGAAGGGAAGGAAAGAAGGAAATCTCAGTGCTATGGATCTGGAGCAGCTGGGGGAACTCCAGTGCCTCCCAAGACGCCCTGTCAGACACGTGAGGAACTGCAGAGTCGAGAGCTCTCCCCACGCACCCCTACGGCCCGCTCCGAAATAAATACCGTTGACTGCCCATGGAAGGTCCCCTTCAGAGTAGCGACACCATCCCCGTAGCCCCTTGCTCTGGATTCCCCCACCCATTCCTGGCCTCACCCCTTTGTGCCCAGAGCCCACTAGCTTTGAGCTACAGGGAGCAGAGGGGCTCTGTTGCCACCCTGTCAGGCGGCGTGAGCTGTAGAACAGCTCCAGTGGCCAAGTGCAGGGCTGAGCTCTCCATGGGACTGTGTCTGGCTTCAGGCAGTTTTCTGACAGGGAATGGGACTATTCTAGCCCAAAGGGAGCAATCAGGATCCAACATCTGCTTTGTTAAAGGCTGTCAGGAGCCTTCTTGGTCGCTTATCCTTTGATTTTTGTCCAAATCTTGAAGTGGTTTTGATGAGGTACAAAAATGAGGTGCAGAAAGCATGCCTTCCTCCCCCATAGACACGGTTTCCCCTCAGATCAGGGGGATCAGACCAAACCTCTGGTGGGAGCTGTTTTATTAAGTTTGTCAGACCTTGAACATCAGGGGAGCTGTGTACAGCTCGTGGCAGCAGGTGCTGGGGCCTTGGCCAGTGTCAGCTGGAAGGGGAAAGGAGGAAAGGGGACCAGCACAGATCCCTGCTGCCCTGCATATCCCCTGAGCCAAGGGACACTTATGGACAGTTGTTCTGCACCTCCCCCTGTCCCCTTTGGGTCAGGGCTATCACCTGACACTGCGGTGACAGACGGGTTCCTCAGGATATCCTTGGCAGAATGATGACGGCACTGAGTCATAGTGTAGTGGTTTGGACTTTGTTTTCCCCCAGAGGCTAAAGAAAAGTGGTAGACCCCAAGGGGTGGAAACCCTTGGAAATTTTGAAGTTCTGCCCAATGGGCGCTCCTGCAAAAATGTAAACATATCACAACCAGACCGGAAGAGATGAGTTGTAGTTTGGGTTGTTGTAGGAGAGGTGGCCATGTTGTAGAGCCACGAGGAAGGGGCTCTAAGCCCCTTGGGCCCTCTGGGGCCTCCCAGCCCTTGGCTGGGGGGCTGCAGGGACCTGGAACAGCATAAAGCTGGGCTAGGTGCCTGTAGTTATGCCAGGAGATGTTTTCTCCATGGACGCAGAGCAGCAGCTGACGCTGACCAGAGAAACGGTGGCAGAGAGCCAGAGATAAGGACCTGAACCAGAGGAGCAGCAGAAACAACATGCAGCACCGCAGAGAAGACTCCTGGAAAGGGAGGAGAAAGAGAGCCAGCAACTGAGAGACAGAGTTTGGGGTAAGACTGTACCAGATTCCCCAAAACTCCCTTGGAGACCCTCTTGGAGGAGAGGGACATAGACTCCTATTAAGGAGAAAAGTTTTAGACATGCAGCACCGGAGAGAGAGGAGCTAAGAAGCTCAAAAGAGCGTCCTGGAGCTGGACTGGGACAGCCAGATGGAATGCAGGGGGAGTTGACCTTGGCTCCCCCCTTGCACTGCTGCCACGGTGGCAGCCTGAGAGACAGGGCACAGAGGCCCTGCAAGAGATACCAGACCGTCACGAAGACCCCCCTGTGTCTCGTGATATGACCGTGGTGAAACGACCTTGTCTGGGGTTACGAAGCCCACGGAAGACCCCTTTGCCTGTGTCAAGGGGGCCGAGGGAGAGTTTGGATACCTCCCATGTGAGTGCTGGCAGAAAGCCAGCTATCAGCTGCTGCATGTGGAGAAGACAGAGACTGCTGCCTCAGAAGATGCTGCTGCTTAAGGACTGGAAGGGATCTGTCCTTCTTTCCCTCCTGGACTTTTATTTGGAGGGGAGAAGAGATCTGATCCATTGTAAATACATATGTCATGGTAGAGATAGTTTGTGATCGTGTGTATAATGTGATATGGTATTTATTTGTATAGTCATTGTAATATATTCCCTTTCCCCCACTTTGAGTCTGGTGTGTTTTGTCTGAAAAAACCCATCTCACATTAGGTTGAGATGTGGGAGGGGGGATGGAGCTAGGGAATTGGATTTTGGGACTATCTCAAACCATGACACCCACACAAAAGAACCAACCAGCAGATCCACATTCCAAACTAAAGACCCTCCAAAGGCTGTGGGGGGGTGTGGGGTTTTTTTAACTCTCTCCTCAGAAAGGGGAGGCACTGCCTGGAGGATGCCACTTGTCCCTGCATGGTCCCAGTTGCTCCCAGTATGATCCCACTATGAGTCCAGTCACCTCCAATGATCCCCGTAAATTCCAGACACTTCCAGTGGATTCAATGAATCCAGTTTAATCCCAGTCATCCCCAGTATGGCTGCAGTCCCTCTCCCATACTCCCAGTATTATTGCAGTCATTCCCAGTCTGGTCCAAGTATGAGCCCAGCAGGGGCCCAGCTGCTCCCACTCTGATCCCAGTTGTCCCCAGTGTGGTTGTTCCAGGATGGATCAGGAATGGGGACCCCTCTGTGCCCCCCCCTTGTGTCACCCTGTTCTGGGAGAGCTTTGGGGGGACATCTGCACCCCAACACGGCATCCAGCGCATCCCAAAGTGTGCAGGACCCCCTTAAACCACCCCACAGCCCCCAAGGAACCTCCAAACCAACTCAGAGTCCATCTGGGACTCCACCTAACCCTTTTCTGGGGGGACTTTCATGGACTCTGGTGTTACTGGGAGCCTCCCCTGGCTGCACGTGAGGAGCTCTTGGGTGAGAGGGGGTGTTGGGAAGGGGGGGGTCGGTGAGTCAGAGGGGATAAAAGGGGTGGTGGGACCCCAAGACTGAATGGGAGAGGAGTGGGACCCCCCAAAAGTGGAGAGGGAGGGAGGCTGAGAATTGGGGGATGATGGGAAAGAGGTGGGTGAGGTCAGAAGAGGGGGAAAAAGGGGAGGGTGGGACCCCCAAACTGAGCATGAGGGAGGTGGGGATTGGGGGAATGATGTGTATGGGGTGGGAGAGGGGGAAAAAGTGGGGGTTGAGACCCCAAACTAAACATGAGGGGGCTGGGGCTTAAGGGGACCATGGAAAAGTGGGAGGAACAGGGAGAGGGGTGGAAAAGGGGGGTGGTCTGGAGGGATGGACAGTCCCATGGGGGTCTTTGGGCACTGGAGGGTTGGGAAAGGGTGGTCCCCCTGAGCTCCCAACTTCCTCTGGGGTGCTGGGGGCTGCTGGATCCAATCTCAGCCTTGCATTGTGCCAACAGTTGAAATTTAGAGCAATTCTAGAGGGGGGACTGAACCACGTTTGTCCCCCAGGCTTTAATGATGGTAAATCAGATCTATTGAAATAAAATGAATTATTTATTTTTGCAAATGATGACACAGAACAGAATTATTTAGTGAACAGTAGAAACACTAAAACTACCAGTAGTACAGGATAAGATAGGACAGGGCACTACACTAAAGCAATTGTCGAAGCAATTCTACTAAAACTGGCAAACAAGCAATAATTCTTAATTAGAGATGGATGGAACTCCCCCAGAGCAGCGCTGGTGGGGAGATCTCTGCTCTCAGCCTCCAGCAGTGACCTTGGGGGGGTCCCCAGCCAAGGCAGGAATCTCCACACACCCCAAGAAGGGTTCTGTTGGAAGAAGCTGCTCCTGGGAAAGGGGACTGGCCCTTTCTGGTAGAAACCCATGGACTGACAGTCCTTGGACTCCAGGGCTTCCCTCACCATCAGGGGCTTCATTTGGGGTGAAACCAGTCTGGGGTCCAACATCTCCTGCCTTGGCCTGGCCCCCTCTCAGCTCAGCACTGACCCCTTTGCAAATGGGGCATTGTCTTGGTGCCATTGCAGGGGGATGTCCTGCCCCAGTGTCCCAGTATTCCTTTAATTCCCAGAGGCCCTGCAGTGTCCCAGTGGCCCTTTGATTCCATGACCTTCTGAAACACCTCAGGCTTCCTTTGGTTCCATGAGGCCCCCCTGTCACAAAGGCCCCTGGATTCCATGAATTCCGCAGTGTCACAAGGTTCCTTTTTTTCCATGGGGCCCTGCAGTGTCCCAATTGTGCCTTGACTCCAGGAGTACCCAAATTCTCCCAGGGTTCCTTTGGTTTCAGGAGGTCCCGCAGTGTCCCAGCGGCCCCTTCATTCCAGGCAGGCCCAGGGAGACGAAGCCAAAGACGGAGCCCCGACCCCGTCAGCATCTTGGGGGGTGGGGGGCAGGACCCGGGAAACGGCTGGGAAGGGACTGGGATGGACTGGGATGGACTGGGATGGACTGGGATGGACTGGGACAGATTGGGATGGACTGGGACACTAGGATACACCGGGACCAGGACTGGGACCCAGCAGGACCCCCCGGGAGCAGGATCTGAGCACACTGGGACCCTCCAGGACCAGAACT
>NW_021937848.1:0-18156 GCF_001715985.3 Manacus vitellinus
TTGCTTCCATTTCAATCTTTTTTGACCACTCTGGAAAATCTGGACAAACCTGATGAGCAGAAGTCTTGGGCTTTACCACAGGTGTCTGGGTGGTGTTCTGAGAGCCAGACTTCTGCTCAGCCCAAACTGATGCCAAGATGTCCCAGGCCAGGTGAATCCAGAAGTGGACTTGCAGCCAGAAGTCCGCTGACAGCGCTGCTTGGGACTGCAGATCTGCTTCTGTGGTGCTCCAAAAAGAGCTTGGTGTTGGCCTCTGCAAGTCTCTCAGTAGCTCTGAAACATTCACAAGCACACACAGAGTCATCTTTGGCAGGAAGGCTTTCGCAAAGTTACCCTCCACAGCCTTGGCTACTACTCGACTTCTAAAAGCCAAGGGCATGAAGAGCGTCCAAAACCAGCACATCCTTTGATCTGAGCTTGTTCACAGGGCCTGTTTCTAAGAAATCACACCAAGTGCAAGGAGCAGCCAGTGTCACCTCCAGAAGAACTCTGGCCTACCCTGGCCTTCTCAAGGAAAGCTCAACCCTCAGACCCGCTGCCAAAACAGAAGCCAAGAAAGAGCCGCCTTATTTTGGATTCAAGAATCCAACTCTCTTCTCCCAGAGGCCTCTCCTTATTCAAACAGGAAAGGGCACAAGATTAATCTTCTCTGTCACCCACGGGATGAGGAGAGTAGAGACTGGCAGAAAGACTGCCTGCTAAAACAACCTCAACTTGAAAAGACACCAATAATGCCATAGTGGTGGTGCTGTGGGGTTACTGCTGGAACTCTAAAGAGAAAGGAAGACAGGTCTGAGGAAGGGAAGGGTCTGAAGGAACGTTCCCCACAAAGATGCCACGTTCTGCTTTCACACCTGACACTGGTCAGATGTAGAAAAGGGATTTCCAAGGAAAATGCAGGAGGAAAAAGGAGTCTGTTCTTACCAGTCCAAAAAAGCATGGACTTACCTTTCCAGTCTCTTGGCGAAGCTTTTTCTTCTTTGGGCTTCCACCAGATACAGCTCTTTGTACTTGTCCACTTCTGCCTGGGTGGATTCCTTTTGAAAAGGTCTTTCTGCTTGGTTGCTTTTTGTCCTTCCCAGTGCACGTTCAAGATCTCTAATTCTGTCTTCCAGCTGTTTTTTCAGTGAGTCCACATGACTGGTTCTGATTTCTTCTAAGGTGTCCTGGTGGGCTGCCTGTGCCTGAAGGAGACAGTGCACCTTCAACCACCACAAGAAAAAGAGAGCTCTGCCCAGCACAAAATTGCACACACCCACTTTCAAGGGCCCAGCCTTACTCAGAGAGGTGGCTCTGCCTCCTCACTCCCAGCAGCAACCAAGGCAGAACCCAGGAGCTGCAGGGCAAACAATTCTTTTCATTGGGAAAGAAGCCCAAATGAGCACTCTGCTTCAAAGCTACTAATGAAGAGACACTGGGTCTGTAGGGCAGGGCATGTCCAAAAGGATTCTTCAAAGACAAGAAGACCTTCCACCTCCACCTCCACCCTCTCCCTCCCATCCCTGGAATTTCAGTGACTCCTTTTCTGAGCACTTTCACCCCCTACAAGGACAAAGCAGCACCTGTAGGTCTGGCCATGACAGCTGGAAATTGCCAAACCCATTCAAGGATGAGCAGTGAGAAGCAGAGCAGCGCACAGAGATCCCCCCAAGCACTGCAAAGTGGGAATCTGCCTTGGGCAGCCTTTGCATTCAGGGACCTGCCGGCACATTCCACACCCATGACAGCACTCCTGCCCAACCAGATTGCCTTCTGCCACTGCCTTCAGCAAAGACAGAAGCTAACCCACAGAATACAGGAGCAAAAGAAAAAGACCAAACACCATGGCCACAAGAGAAGTTTAGGAAGTGCCTGTGGACACTGGGGAGAAATTCACTTACTTGCAAAAACTCATTGACTTCTTGGAGTTTTTGTCTTATTTCCTGGTCTGCTTGTTCTTCCACCTCTCTTTTACACTGTTCGAGTTGGCTGCGATCCACCACGTTGGTCTCCAAATGATGGTGGAGTTTTGCCAGCTCTTCTTGCAGCTGGCATTTGTCCATGGCCAGGTTCTCGCACTCCCCACGCAGGGCAGACAGCTCTTCTTGCAAAGCCTGATTTTTGGCCTCCAGCTGCGTGCACTGTTCACGTTCCCTGTCCAGCTTCTGGGAAAGTTCAGCAACCTGCAGACAGAAAATAAAAAAAGGAGCTCAGCGTGGTGTAAAGGCAGTGAATTCTGGGAAAATCCAAAACTGGCTGCCCAGGGAGACTTTATTCATCATCTGCTGGCTCAGGACTAGACACAAAGTGCAACCAGGCTTTTCTTTTCCAGCAAGAACAGCTTTCCCATCATTTGCCATAGGATTCCTCAGCTTCCCAGCCTTTTGGAGTTCCTCATGCAAAAATGCTCCACGCTTCTGGACTCCAAAGGAATCACTGCAAAGGCAGGAAGCCATTCTACAGGGATGCCTTCAAACCCAGGCGTGACTCTGACAGACGCCGCTTTAGCAACGGATCCGAGTGACGAGCGGAGAAGGGATGAGAGGTTCTGTGCCACTGCTGCACAGGCAGAGCAGCCTCAAAAGCACTGCTGGGAACAGCCCTTCTGGCTCCCCACCACAGGATGGGCTGAAACAGCTCCCCGTGAGCAAGAAGGGACAGATTTTCCCCTGGGAGGCCCCTGTCCTCCTTGGGCCCTGGGCAGCAACAACACTGTGCAGAAAAGCAAAGCCTCAAGTGCCTCCTGCTCAGCTCGTGCCTGAGACAGGGCTCAGGGGCTGATGGTGCCCTGCCAGTGACAGTGCTGTTCCTCCCCTCTCTGCCAGGGCAGCAATTCATCTGTCACACCCAGAGGACGCTGTCACAGCCTCCCTCCAGCTGCAGCCAGGCCTCAGCTGGGCCCCACTGCTCTCAGCCCATGGACGTGATGTCCTGCCAGGACGGCAGACCTGCCCATCCCTAGGGCCCAGCCGAGGGATCTGCACTCTTGGCTGACCCCGCTCACTGTCAGGGGGCCTGTTCTGCTCTTCTTGCTCAGGGCCTGTGGGACGGCTCCCTGGCCCGGGAGCTCACGCACCCTGCCAGGCTGGCTGCCACTCCTGGCTTGCCCCTCCTCTGCAGGACAGCCTGGCCTCCATCAGCCCTTACACCTACTGCTTTGCCCTCAACATTTCCATCTTTCCCCAGAAGGAGAACTACCTCTGGATTAGTTCGAGTCATCTCCCACTGGAACAGCAGGAGGAGCATTAAGAAAAGCCCATCACATCCAAAATGCAGCCAAGGGAATAAAAATCATCAGCATGACAAGAAATAGAGGGAAAGCATCTCCCAGCTTTCAAAAGAAGGAACACCACAACCAAAGAGCCCCACCCAGAGCGCAGCTCACCTCTCTTTGGAATCCATCAACTTCCTTGACCTTTTCAGAATATCTCTTCTTCATTTCTTCCAGCTGGGACTGACTTCCTTTCTCTTCATTAACCCGGAGTTTCCTGCTCTCTATCCTCAGAAGCTTTTCCAGCCTGCACAGCAAATTAGTCAAGAAAACCATGAAACACAGGAAGAACCAGCCTTTCCCCCACAGTCTCACAGAAACAGCACAGACAGCATCCAAGCCTAGAATGGCTTGGCTTGGCAGGAATCTTAAAGATCATCCAGTTCCAAGCCTCCTGCTGTGGGCAGGGACACCTTCCACCAGACCAGCTTGTTCACAACCCCATCCAACCTGGCCTTGAACACTTCCAGCTATGGGGCATCCACAGCTTCTCTGGGCAACCTGTTGCAGTTCCTGACCACCCTCACAGCAACCAATTTCTTCCGAGGATCAAATCTAAACCTATTCTCTTTCCATTTGAAGCCAATCCCCCTTGTCCTCTCACTACCTGCTCTTTTAAATGCACTCTCTTCATCCTTCTTGTAGGCTCCCTTCACACCCCAAAAGGCCACAATTAGGTCACCCCAAAGCCTTCTCTTTTCCAGGCTGAAGTGTTGCAATTGTCCCAGCCTTTCCTCCTAGCAGAGGTGCTCCATCTTTCCAAGCACCTTGGTGGCCTCCTCTGGACTCTGTCCAACAGCTGGAGGTCCTTGCTGTGCTGAGGAGCCCAGAGCTGGATGCAGCACTCCAGCTGGGCTCTCCCAAGGGCAGAGCAGAGAGGCAGAATGCCCTCCCTCCCCCCGCTGGCCACGCTGCCTTGGACACAGCCCAGGACACAATTGGCTTTCTGGGCTGCGAGCGCACATCGCCGGCTCATGTCCGGCCTCTCCTCCAGCCCAAGGGCTTCTCGGCAGGGCTGCTCTGCCCCTCTTCATCCCCCAGCCTGCACTGATACAGGGGCTGCCCTGAGCCACGGCCAGCATCTTGCACTGGCTCTTGGTAAACCATCAGCAGATTGCCATGGGCCCACTTCTCCAGCTTGTCCAGGGCCCTCTGGATGGCATCAGCTGTGTCAACCACACCCCTCAGCTTGGTGTCAGCTGCAAATTTGCTGAGGGCGCACTCCAACCCTTCCTCTGGATCATTAGTGAAGAGATTAAACAACACTGGGCCCAATCCAGACCCCTGAGGGACACCACTCGGCACTGATGGCCCTCAGCACTCTGAGCCATTGGTCACCACCTCTGCATGGCACTGTTCACCCAATTTCTTCTCCATCTAACAGTCCACACATCCAATCCATCTCTCTCCACTTTGGAGAGAAGGATGTTGTGGGGGACTGTGTCAAAGGGTTTCCAGAATGACAGGGAGATGACATGGGTAGCCCTTGTCCACTGAGGCAGTCGCTCCATCTTAGAAGGCCACCAGGTCGGTCAAGCAGCACTTGCCCTTGGGGAAGCTGTGCTGGTGCTTCCAATCACCTCCCTGCCGTCCATGTGCCTTGACAGAGCTTCTAGAAGGATCTTTTCCATCACCTCCCCAGGCACAGAGGGCAGGCTGACAGGTTGGCAGTTCCCAGGGCCCTCCTTTCTACCCCTTTCAAAGATGGGCACAGTGGGTTTCCCTTTTCCCCCTCACCTGGGACTTCCCCTGACTGCCACGACTTTTCAAATATCAAAGAGAGGGTCTTGGCAACTCCATCAGACTCTGTTGGCCAGTGGAGGGCAATAATGCTGGCCAGATGTAGAAGATGGATTTCCAAGGAAAATGCAGGAAGAAAAAGGACTCTCTCATTACCACTCCAAACAAGCACGGACGTACCTTTCCAGTTTCTTGGCAAGGCATCTTCTGGTTTTAACTTCCTCCAGATACAGCTCTTTGTACATCCCCATCTCTCCCTGTGTTGCTTCTTTACGAGAAGCACTCTCTTGTTGGGTGTTTTTGACCCTCTCCAATTCACTTTCCAGATTTCTAATCCTTTCTTCCAACTGGATTCTCATGGAATCACAATGACTGTCTCCAGTTTGTCCTAGTGGGGCCTGGTGGGCTGCCTGTGCCTGAAGGAGACAGTGCACCTTCAACCACCACAAGAAAAAGAGAGCTCTGCCCAGCACAAAATTGCACACACCCACTTTCAAGGGCCCAGCCTTACTCAGAGAGGCGGCTCTGCCTCCTCACTCCCAGCAGCAATCAAGGCAGAACCCAGGAGCTGCCAGGGCAAACAACTCTTTTCATTGGGAAAGAAGCCCAAATGAGCACTCTGCTTCCAAGCTCCTAATGAAGAGCCTGTGGACACTGGGGAGAAATTCACTTACTTGCAAAACGAGGCTGACCTCTTGTAGCTTTGCACTTCTTTCCTGGTCAGCTCCTTCTGCCACCTCTCTTGTACACTGTTCTCTTTGGCTGCCATCCAGCACCAAAGCCTCCAAATGATGGTGGTGTTTTGTCACCTCTTCTTGCAGCTGACATTTGCTCTTCTCCAGTTGTTCACACTTCCCAAGCAGAGTGGACAGCTCTTCTTGCAAAGCCTGGTTTAGGGCCTCGAGCTGCATGCCTGTTCCAGGCTCCATGTCCAGCTGCTGGGAAAGTTCACCACCCTGTGCACAGAAAAATAAAAGAAAAGGAAACTCAGCGTGATCTAAAGGCAGTGAATTCTGGGAAAATCTCTCAAGGGGGTGGCCATGGCAACTGTATTTATCATCTACTGGAAATGAGCCTAGAAAACACTTGAAAGAAGAAACTTTAGACCTACTTAAGAATTTGGGAGACACTTCTGACAGCAATACTTTTGGGTGCCTTGGAGCTCATGATGAAACTCCTCATTTAGAATCTAAGAATTCCTCCAGTGTCCAGCACACCAAATACCCTCAGGGCTTTTGTAGCAGAAATAGGCAACTAGGCTCAAGAGTCACAAAAAGGCAAATTTAGGACCAGCTTACTGAGGCAGAGGCTTGCAGGGCTCTCGGAAGGGCTTCAACGCTCTCGCTTGGCTGCTGGACAGTGGCTTCCAATCTGCTGTTCTCACTTGCAGAGCTTAAGAAGAAATACAGCTTTATTACCAGAAAAGCCAATGCCAGACAAACTGTGCTAAGGAACAGAAGCCACAGCAGAAGTGTCCTTCAAAATCCCACTGACTCTCCCCCTGTTTCCACCCAATCCCCAAAGCCACAGACCCCTCGCTTCACTGGGTTACTCTCTTACTGTTGCGCGTCTTCTTCCAGTTGGTTCACAGTCGGATTGGTCTCACAAGATGCCAACAGGAGGTCCTGCAGTTTCTGGGAGGAAGTTACTGCCTCTCTTTTCTTGGCATCCAAGGCAGTCTTCAAGTCAGGAACACAATGCTCAGACTGAAGATGCTTTTCTTCCTCCTCCTGCAGCTGTAAAATCACGGGAAGAATCCACAGTTGTCAGGGGAGCTTTTCCAGAGAGGAGCCAGCTGCTGCTGAAGAACTCAGGTGCTGCATGTCTGTGTGCATCCCCTCTGCCCAAAGAACTGCAATCCATTCAAGTCCCTTCAAAGCTTCACTTCTACTCCCCAATGAACACACTGAACACTGTTTTGTCCGTTTTCAGGATGGATAGGAAGCAACAGGCACCCCCAGGTTTCTCCCTGTGGGGACAGGCTTTCCATACCTCCGCGCCAGCCCTGTCCAGCTCCTCCTGCAAGCACAGATTATCTTCCTCCAGGTGAGCCTCATGGCTTCCAGGAACCACAAGAGCAGTCCTAAAGCATGCAAAATTTCATCGGAAACATGTCTGATCCTGCATCAGTTTTCCCCTGCTTGCTCCCAAAACAGCTCTTCCCCCCTTTCCTACAAGCTCCATGAAAACAAAGCCAAGTCCATGGAAGCATTGGAGAATTTCTCTTACAAGGGGCCTCCCTAAAGCAGCCTCAGCTACCAGCTCAGGCCATGCTGTTCAGGGCTCCTTGCACTGCTCTTCAAAGTCCCCCCAGATGCGGCTGCACAAACTCCCAGGGCAAGCCCTTCGACCCCCTGACCATCTCCATGGCAGGAAGTTTTCTCCTTCTGTGCGCTCGGAGCCCCTCGTGTCCCCTGGGACAGTGTTGGTTCTCTTTCCCCCAACGCTTCCCTTCAGAGCACTGAATGCACCGACTCTGCCGTGCCTTAAACCCCCCTGGCCTGCAGAGCAGCCACGCTGCTGAGCTACTGGCAAGTTTCCCCGGGGCTCTGGCTCTGGGTGGGGAGAGGGCACCACAGACAAGGCTTTCTTGCAGACCTCAGCGGGCAAAGGACGAGAGCCCCTGAGGTAGGAGAGCAGCCAAGAGCAGACCTGCATTTACCAGTCCCACGGGGAACTGCTTCCACGGGGCTGCTCCTTCTTTTTCCCAGCTCATTGCCACGCCCCTCGTCTGGGTCACACTTGCAGACTACCCAGAACACCCGGGTGCTGTTTTGACAAAGCCCTCACCTTTCCCCCTGGGCTTGAGCAGGCCTGTCAGCTGCTTTGTTCACAAGGCACTCCAGAATCTCCTCGTGCTCTTGCAAGGCTGCAAGTTTGAAGGGGGTAAATCCCCACTAAAAGGAGAAAGAATCCCCATTAGAAAGACACAGACAAGCTCTGCAGCTGTTGGAAAGAGCAGCTTTAGCCCCGTGCCAAGGTTACCTGGTTCTGAGCATCACTGTTGGCATGATGCTCCAGTAACAGCCCTGCTACAGCTGTGTTTTTAGAGAGGACAGCCAGGTGAAGGGCAGTGTTGCCGTCAGCGTCTGCCAGATTGGGGTCGGCACCGTGTTCCAGCAGAACAGCAACACATTCTTCCTGCTCCTGCTGGACTGCCTGGCAACAACACACCAAAAGGGAAAGACTCCCAACTTTTCCATCCCCCTCTGTCACAACTCCCTCAGCTCCTGAGTGCTGCCATAGAAGACCATCTTCAAAGATCAGCTAACAGAGGCTGTGCCGTGCCCATTGCAATAGGTGTGTTTCTATGGCCCTGCCCTGCAAGGAATCCTGCCAGACACCTCCCCTTTAACAGCCCAGCACTAAGCCCCACCTCCAAGCTCAGAAGGCATTGCACACACCTTCATCAGGGCCGTTCTCTTGAAGCTGTCAGCGAGGTTGGGCTGGCTGTTCTTCCTTAGCAGATATCTGACGACATCTGCATGGCCATTGGCCGAAGCCAGATGCAGAGGTGTCCTAAAAATTAAACAGACTCTCTTAACCCAGACAGACAAAGGACAAGCCCAAGCTGTGTCTGTACCCAACCCCCTGGGGCCCCTGCCCGGACTCTGCTCCTCCTGCTGCTGCTGCTGCTGCTGCTGCAACCCTGCCCTGATGAGCCAGAGGGCAGAAGAGAACAGGTGAGGGCTGAGCAGCTGCAGAACAGCCCTGCAGAGAGAGCACGGCCAAGGGGCAGGTGGGCAACACGCGTTTGCAGCAGCGCTGGAGCCCGGGCGGCAGCTGCAAGCAGTGAAAAGCTCAAGAGTTCCCTGTCCCAGCTGACAGGGCAAATGTCACTTTTCAAGCCTTGTCCCTAAGAGAGGGCTGCCGAGGACTACTGCAGCTTGGCTCAGGAGCAGGCAAGGTGTGCCATCAGCGTGGCCCAGAACTCACCGCATCTCCTGGTCTGGCCTGTTGATGCCGACTACCTTGACGTACCAGCGCCAGCGCCTCAGCCAGCCCAGGTCACCGCGGGCGGCCGCGCGGTGCAGCCTGCCCAGCCCCTGCTCCCGGAGCTGGGAGGCGCTGCTGGAGCTGGTGGCAGCCCAGGGCTGCCCACTGGGGCTGCTGGAGGGCGACTGCCGTCGCTTCTTGCTCAGAAGCCACGGCATGGCCCTGCTTGGAGCTCCCAGCAGCAGGAAGGGCAAGAAGGCCCCGGCGGGCTGCCGGGAGCCAAGTGGGGATGAGGAATGGGACGGGGCGAGGTTTAGGGGGAGGGTGACAAAGGGGCGAGAATAAGGACGGGCACAGGGTATGAAGCACAAGGCAGACGAGGTCGCCCTGCGCAGTGGTCGTGGCCTGCAGCTGCCAAGACGGCGATGCAGGCGCGCAATGCTCCCCGAGCGGGATGTGCTGCTGCTCCCCGAGAGGCTACAGCAGCTCTGAGCGCCGGCTGCGGGCACCAACAAAGCCGTGCCCGACTGGCGCCTGTGGCGTCACAATGGCTGGTGGAAGGCTCAGCACGTCAGCGTGGGGTGTGACAGAGGCCACGGGGCAGGGTGGGGCCGGGCGGGACAGGGCAGGGCGGGGCAGGTGTGAGGGCGGCCCTGCTGGGCCTTGTGGCAAGGAGGCGGCCTGGGCCTTGTGAGGGCGGCCGGCGGGAGTGGGCACTGCCCCGCCTCAGGGCGCCCGGGGCAGGGCCCGGGACGCTCCCACCGGGCCGGAGGCTGCGGTAGGCGCTGGAGCAGCTCCCGCATCACCCGCTCTGGCTTTTTGCTTCAGCCTGGAGCCGGGCTGCCTCTGGACACACTGCCATCAAATGAGGCTCAGGAGGAAGTGGGGCCACCACAGCTCTCAAGAAATGCCCACCCAGCGCTCCAAGCCTGCCAGGCCAGAGTTCCAGGACAATTCCCCAACTCCTTTGTCTTGTCCCTCTTGAAGAGCAGACACCTCACCCCCTCTCCCCCTCACAACTGCTCTCTCCTGCTGCTTTGCCAGATGCCAACAGTGAATTTCTGCTCTGCTCCTCCACCAGCCAACGGGCAGCACACAGCAGGGCAGGAAGAAACTTTCAAACACATCTTGTCCCACTTTGTCTCGATGACAACACCAACTGAAAGATCAGAGGTTCTGCACCAGCTTTCTCAGCGGAGGGACACTACAATGGACCACAAACAGGCTGAAGAAATTTCCCTTTTTCTTTATAGGCTATAAACTGATCTGCTTCCCACGGGATCAGGGATTTGCCTGTGTTTTAAGGCTATCAGGAGCTTACTCACTATCTTCTGCCCAGAACACAAAGAGGAGGGCTCGAAAGCACTGCAAGAGTCTGGCAACTGAGTAGTAGCAATAGCTCACCTGGAGGCCATGATCTTAACACCACTGTGCTTCAAGCCTTCCCGGAGGAAGGGCACACATTTGCCTGGCCTCTGGGACAGGCTGAAGATGCAGCTGTGAGCAGAGCTGAAGGGAGCAGAGGACAGCTCTGGCTCGGCCTTCAGACCTGGCTTCTCTTTCGGCCTAGAAGATGTCTGCTGGACTGATTTGCACTCAGATGGAGGGCAGAGAGAGAAGTCTTAACTGCCAGCCCGGGAAGAAAGCCTGTCCCAGAGGCAAGCAGAGGGAAGAAGAGGGGACAGCCTTGGGATGGGGGAATGGGAGAAGCAAAGCCGGCAGGGGGAAGAGAAGAAAACGAGGACACATCCTGGAGTCTTGATGGCGACTGCCGTTGGTTCTTGCGGAGGAGCCCCTCTATGCTGTGTGTGCTTTTGCACAGGCTGCACTGTGGGTATGGCCCTGCTCTGCTGGTGGCCACTGCTCACCCTCTGCACAGAATCACGGAAAGACTATCAGTCCCTGAAGAAGGGCCCTGGAATTCCCCCCACCTGGTGGATCTGTTTGGTGGAGGGTTCCTGGGTGGAATATGGGACAGACTAGATGGGACTGACAGGGTTTTGGTTTTTCCTGGGGCACCAGCAGAAAAACAAATCCCCAAGAGTCGGGTGAATTCCCCTTCCCCCCGTTTGCCGGCACACACGGGAATCTGCTGAGGTTGGACAAGACCAAGGTGGTGCAGCCGGGTCAGGGCAACCCCCGGGATCGGTGCAGGCTGGGGGAGGAAGGGATGGAAGAACCTGCTGGGAGAGGGCTCTGGGGGTGCTGGTGGGTGACAAATGGGACACGAGCCAGCCCTCTGCCCAGAGCTGGAGGCAGCACTGCAGGGGGGTCTCAGCTGAGCGGAGCAGAGGGGCAGAACCCCCCTGCCCTGCTGCCCACGCTGTGGGATGAGCCCAGGACACGGGGGGGTTGTGGGCTGTGAGCTCCCATTGCTGGCTCCCATCCTGCTTTTCATCCCCCACTATCCCCATGGCCTTGGATGCAGGGCTGCTCTCCATCCCTTCAGCCCCGAGCCTGGCCCTTGAGATCTGGGGGCATTTGACACCCGCTGGCTCCTTTGATCCCCTTTCCCATCCCTCCCAGAGCCCAGGGAAGGACTGAGGGGCCTTGGCTGATTGTCCCTGACCCTCCCCTGCCCCGACACCAAGCTGTGCTCCTTGGGGACGGTGCTTGGACAGCCCCAGTCAGACCCTGTTTCCCGCTGTGCCCCCAAACCACCGGGTGCCCCAGGGGACGTGGGAACACACATGGACACGGGAAGGCACCCGTGGAGGTGGGAACACACACACCCAGACAGACACAGAGCATTTGTTTTGCTGCAGGGGTTTATTGATTCTTGCAGGGAAATTGCCAGGGCACCCAGGGGATCAGGGGGGTCCTCCAGGGATGATCATCTCCTCATGCCGCTGGAGGGGGCCAGGACACGGGTGTCACCACCACTTCCAGTCCTGAAAGACAGAGCCCCAAACGTCACCCCCGGTGTTCACAGGGACATGGGAGGGGCCTTGTCCCCACCCTGTCTGTCTGCAGGGAGCTGGGGCAGGAGAAGGGAATTGGATGCTGAGATCCATGTGGCCCCAGAGCCCCCCAGCCCGGGATGCTCTGACACCTCCCCGAGCCCCTCCCTGCCCTCCCGGTGAGCCTGGGGGTCTGCAGAGCCCCCAGTGCAAGGCCAGGCTTGGGGGCAGCTCTGTCCAGCTGCCCCGGGACACGGAGCAGGGACAGCCCCCTGCGTGTCCCTCTGCTGTCCCCAAGCTCTGCCCACTGCAGAGGGCTCAGGGACCCCCCAGGGCCCTGCCAGGCTCCTTTGGGGGGCTGAGGAGCCTCCCATATTTCTCACCTGGACATGCAGAGAGGCAGCCGAGCGTCACTGGCGCATCAGCTCCACCTGGTCAGCCACGGGGGGCTGGGGACAAAGGCAGGGTTAGAGACACACTGGGCTGGTTCTGGGACGAACTGGACTGGACTGGGACAAACTGGGCTGAACTGGGACACACTGGGCTGTACTGGGGCACACTGGGCAGGACTGGGACACACTGGGATTCTGGGGAGGGTGGTGGCCATGAGAGGGGAGGGTCTGAGCCCAGCAGAACTTGGGGTACCCACCTCAGACCTCTTCACTCGACCGATATCCATGCCTCCCTGGAGAGAGAGTGTGAGGTGTCACTGGTCACTGGGGTGTTCCCAGGCCCAGGAGGGATGGGGGGACTACATTTCCCCCCATTTCCCACACTGGGGACATCTCAACTCCAGGACTTACCCCAACACATCCACCTCCTCCTTGTCCCGAGATTGGCTGGGGAAGGAGAGCAAAGGTTTAAGCAGGATTGGCCCCTGTGGGGCTGGGGGAGACACACGGGTGTCCCCAGACCCCCCAGCCCATGGTTGGCCCCTGGTCTGAGGGGGAAAATCCCTTCTGCTCCCCCCAGCCCCACTGCACCCAGTTTCCCCCGGGATCCCTGTTCCTGCAGGGCCCAGGGTGGGGATGGAGACAAGGAGAGCCAGGGGAATTCAGGGCCTGCAGGAGGGTGGGGGGAGGACGAGGGGACCCAAAGAGGGTGAAGTCGGGGGAATTGGGGATCCCACAGGATGGGCATTGGGGTGTGGAAGGGATGGGACTGTGGGGGATGCAGGTGAGGAGGAAGGGATTGCAGTGGAGGGGACCCAGGGAATGAAGCAGGGCAGGGGTGGGGGCAGGAGAAATGGGGAAGGGGAGAAAACTGGAAGGGACTGGGAGGGTCTTTGGGACTGAGGGGTCAAGGAAGGGGATTTCTGGACACGAGTGTCATGGGCAATGGGAAAGGGAAAGGATTAGAGGAGAAAGAAGGGAAGAAATGGTGTGGGAATGATGCCCTGTGTGTGCGTGGTGGGGTGGACTGGGGTGTGTGGGAATAGACGGGGCCCTGAGGAAGGGCCTCCCCGGTGCACACTGGGGTGGACTGGGGAGCACTGGGATGGCCTGGAGGGTGGTGGCCACCAGAGGGGAGGGTCTGGGCCCAGCACAAGCCCTGGTACCCACCGGGCCGCCGATCCCGCCTGCCTGTAGAGAGACAAGGAGACGTCACTGGTCACTGGGGTGTCCCCAGTGCCAGGAAGGGATGGGGGGCCCAAAGTGCCCCCCACTTCCCACACTGGGTGCCCCCAACTCCCAGACTTACCTCCCCACATTGGACGCCGCCGGCCTGAACGGGCTGCAGGAGGAGAGCAAAGGCTTGGTTGGGGTTGGCCTGGTGGGGCTGGGGGGGACACGGGTATCCCCACCCCCTCCAGCCCCGGCTGCCCCCCGGGCTGAGCGGGGCTCTTTGGGATTGCGGCTCCCAGGCAAGTTGGGGACACCAGTGCAGGGGGAAAGGCAAGGCATTGAGGGCAAAGCCTGGAGGAAAGGCCCTGGGAAGGGGCCATGGCAGGGCATTTCCCAGTTGGTGCCAGTTCAGCCTGGCCAGGCCTTGTCCCACTTGAGCCCAGGGTGGAGCTTGGGCCTGTTTGTCCTCCTTGGACTCCAGTGGGGCTTGGCCCAGTTCCACCCAGTTTGGGTTGGGCCTTTGCCTTGGCTGGGAAAGAGAGGAGATGGTGGGGAGATGCCCAAGGGGACCAAGAGGATGGGATGGGGAGGCCCAAAAAGGTGGGATTTGGGGTCAGAAAGAGCAGGAAGCGTTGGGACTGTGCCAGGATGGAGCCGGGTGCAAGCATCCCGTGAGGAATCAGAGCTGCAGCAGCAGGAGTTGAATTGTGGGAAGGGGAAGGAGAGAGGGAATTGTGGCCAGAAGAAAGTGGCCTGGCCCGGGGCTGGGGGTTCTGGGGAGTGCTGGGGAGCCCCTGGATTGGGAAGGGGCCCATCCCTGGGCCCATGGCCGGGTCATGGGGGCCTCACCTTGGCATCTGCTGGGGGGCTCAGCAGGATGGTGAAGAGCAGGGCCGCGCTGAGCACAGCGACCTTCATCTTCCTCTGGGCCTGGGCAGCGCTGGCTGAGGCTGCACAAGGGCAGGAGCACATTTATCCCTGCCGGGACTCCTCCCTGCCCCCTCCCCGAGAGCCCCCGGGGCAAAGCCCGGCTGGGCACAGCCCCCAGCCCTGGCCACAAGCCCAGCCCTGGCACAGAGTCCATCCCGCCTGCGGCACCCATCCAGCCACCTTCCCCGGCATCCCTCCAGCTTCCTGCACGGGGCAGCTGCCCCTGGAAGGGCCCAGGCCCCTGGGGGTGCCAAGGGGGTGGGCAGGGAGCTGAAAGCAGCTGCATACCCTGTGGGGACAATCCCACACAACACAGTCCATCCTCCAACAGCCCCCAAAGCCTGATCCCCCCATGTCCTCCTGCCCATCCCTTCCAGAGCTTTCCCTCTGGGACACCCCAGAGATCAGCCCAGCCCCAAACCCGGCTTGTCTGAGCACAATTGTCCCTGTTCCCACTCCAGCCCCTTGGCTGAACGTAGAACTGGCAATGACCCCCTTCTTGGGGCACCAGGAGCCCGGGATCAGGGAAACAGGGAGCTGGGAGATAAAGGGGCTGACGGGCAATGGGCACAGGCGGGTGACTGGGATCTCCAGTCTGGGCAGGCACTGGGGAGCACTGGGCAATGCTGGCCCTGGCACACAAGGGCTGGGCCCAGGGAAGTGCTGGGGTGGTGGCAGTGCCCGGCTCCAGCCCATTTGCGGGCACTGCAGCCCCCAAGTGGTGCAGGCCCAGCCACGGCCTCCCCGAGCAGAGCCCAGAGGGGCAGATGCCCTTTGCTGGCCCTGCCCCTGTCCCAGCTGGGCACACCGTGTCCTCCCGCATCAGCCGGGCCCCGCTCTGCTGAGCTGGCCCAGGCAGGGGGGGCCAGGCACTGGCAGCCCAGCAGGGCTCTGGCTCCACACTGGGCTGGCCCTGGCACACAGCTGCCCCAGTGCCCCTGTCCCCAGGGATGGCCCTGCCCTGCCCTGGGCCCAGCGCTGGCCCTCAGCAGGATGGCACCTTCCCGCCCCACTCTCCCTCCCTCCCCACCCGCCTCACAGGCCCCTCTGGGCTGGGACCCCCGTGGGCACAGATCAAGGACAGCCACTGAGCGGGGGCTCCCGGCACCTGCCACAGCCTCAATTCTCCACTCACCTTTGGCCACGTTTCCGCAACACCTTCCATCCTTACGGGCCCCTGACCACACACAAGAGACCATTGTGGGGCAGCTGGGAAAACATCTCAGCTGAATGACTTGACTGTTTGCCTTGCATTTTCCCCAGGAGCCGGCAGTGACCTGGAAGATTTTCCTTTTGCCCTTTTCTGCTTCGTGCCTCGTTTGTTGGATAATTGAGGAACGTTGACTGAGGAGGGACCCAGGGGAGGTGAAGCCGCTCAGGGGGGGCATTTACAGCCCCTGCAACCCAAGGGGATGTGATTGCCTCCAGCACAGGGAATTCCATCTCATCCTGGGCACCTCCTGCACCGGGAGCTTGCAAGATCTTTCTCCAAGCCATTCCTGTCCTTCCCTCTCTGCAGGAGACACCTCCAGAGGCTGAGGACTGCTGCCCCCTTCCCAATCCCACTGTCCTTATCCCCAGCAAGGAATCCCCAGCTGGACTCCACACCCTCCAGTTCCTCACTCCTGGCCCCAGTATCCGGCCTCTTCCTTAATGATGGAGGCCAAGGGATGGAGGGCACCCTGAGCCCGTGACACTGAGCTGAGCGGGGCAGGTGACACACCTGAGGGATGGGATGGCATCCAGGGGGACCTGGACAAGCCAGAGAAATGGTCCCAGAGTGTGGAGAGAGAGATAAGGCTAAAAGTTAACATAGAATAGGAATTAGAGAGGAAAACCAGCTGCTGCTTCCCGGACAGCAAAGAGACTCCAGCTGCTGCTTCCCAGCTGGGATAAGGTCACGATGCCCCACAAAACTCCCCAGGCACCCAGAAACAATTGTAACACTTCTGATAAGAAACCCACAAACTCCTCCTAAACCTAAAGAAAGAGCATAAGAGATAGTCGGAAATGGGAAAAGAACTGGAGGGAGATTTCCACTGAAAATCTGGGATCAACAGAGGGGTTGAACCTGCCTTCTTCTCCCTCAGGGACGCCTGTGCTGGGTGGGAAGTGTCAGCTTTGCGTGTTAGTCACTGCTTGGAAGGACTAGAGCTGGCTTTTGCTTCCTAATGTAGTTGTGGATTGGTTTGGTGTAGAGGTTGTGCTTTGCTTTGCTTTAACAACAATTTTGAGATTGTTTGAAGTGTGTTTTTGCAGCCAGACCCTGTCCCTGACCACCACGAACCTTTAGCCTGTGCCAATTTGTATTAATAAAGAGTGTTATTCCTCAGACTGTTGGAGGGAGTCCTTTATAAAGGTGCTGCCAGTTTTGTTGATGCTGGAGTAACTGGTGAAAATATCCACTGAGGGGTTTTCCTTTGGCTGTGACGTGTCAGTGCCCGAAAAAGGACCCTGGAATTCCCCCCACCTGGTGGATCTGTTTGGTGGAGGGTTCCTGGGTGGAATATGGGACAGACTAGATGGGACTGCCAGGGTTTTGTTTTTCCCTGGGGCACCAGCAGACAAACAAATCCCCAAGAGTCGGGTGAATTCCCCTTCCCCCCGTTTCCCGGCACACACGGGAATCTGCTGAGGTTGGACAAGACCAAGGTGGTGCAGCCGGGTCAGGGCAACCCCCGGGATCGGTGCAGGCTGGGGGAGGAAGGGATGGAAGTCCCTGCTGGGAGAGGGCTCTGGGGGTGCTGGTGGGTGACAAATGGGACACGAGCCAGCCCGGAAACCCCCCGTGTGCGGGGCTCATCCCGGGGCAGGGGAGGAGGGGAATGTGCCCCTCTGCTGCCCTCAGGTGAGACCCCACCTGCAGTGCTGCCTCCAGCTCGGGGGGCCCAGATCAGGAGGAATGGACCTGTTGGAGTGGATCCAGAGGAGGCCACAAAGATGCTCTGAGGGCTGGAGCCCCTCTGCTCTGGGGACAGGCTGGGACAATTGGGATTGTTCATCCTGGAGAAGAGAAGGCTCCAGGGAGGCCTTAGAGCCCCTTCCAGTGCCTCGAGGGGCTCCCAGAGAGCTGCAGAGGGAATTTGGACAAGGAGCTGTAGTGATGGGAGAAGGGGGAATGGCTTCCCACTGACAGAGGGCAGGCTTAGGGGGATATTGGGAAGAAAGTTTTCCCTGTGAGGGGGGAGGCCCTGGCACAGGTTGCCCTGAGAAGCTGTGGCTGCCCCATCCTTGGAAGTGCCCAAGACCAGGATGGACGGGGCTTGGAGTAACCTGGGCTAGTGGAAGGTGTCCCTGCTCATGGCAGGGGGTGGCACGGGATGAACTTTAAGATCCCTTCCCACCCAACCCAGTGCATGATTCCAGGATTCTGTGCTGAGGCAATTCCCTGTGGTGGGCAGTGACTGTAAACCAGTCCATTATCCCAGTCAAAACCAGGACAACAGGACAGACACCTCCTGCTGTGTCTGGTCCTGCCTCCCCTCTCCTGCAGCTACTGAGGGACTCTGGGAATCTGAGGGCACCAGGAAATTGGGAAGGGAGACGTAAATGTGGGGCGAACAGGGCCCCCTTTTCTCCTCCCCTTTCCCTCTGGGAGTCACCACAACACCTCCCTGCGGGTCACGGCCTGAGGAGAACGACCAGGCCCCAAATCCATTTGGAACCAGAGGGTTGGAAAAATCCCACAGCAGGGACTGCAGGAACAAGAGGAATTTCCCCAGGTGCTCCCAGCCCTGCTCAGGGGGAAGGAAGGAGACAGTCCAGGGGGGATCAGCTGCACCTCAGGCACCCTGCTCACGTCTCTCGTCCATCTCTCTCTCAAACACCAAACTGG
>NW_021937849.1:0-14823 GCF_001715985.3 Manacus vitellinus
GAGGGCTGGAAGGAGCTGGGGAGACCCGAAGGCCAAAAAGAGCCGGGCAGAGCCGAAGGCCGAGCCGTGCCCCGGAGCCAGGCAGAGCTGAGAAACAAAAGGAGCCGGGAAGACCTGGCAACACCATCCCGCCCCGGCCCCGCATTTCAGGATCAAGAAATAGGTTTGTCCAAAAGCAGGTGGGGTGGTGGGAAGGGGCAGAGGCAGCAGAGCCCAGCGCAAAGCGAGCGGCTCCAGGCACGGCTTCTCCCGCCCGCCGGGAGAGCGCAGGGGCAGGAGCCCTTTGCCGGGTCTGGCTCCCGGCGCTGCCGGCGCTCGGCGGCTTTGGGGTTTGGCTTTGGGGTCTGACGGGAGGAATTATTGCTGTGGTGGTGGGTGGCAGAGGGGCTGAAGGACTGGGCACGAGAGGGATGCCTGTCCCCTCAAGGGACAAGTGCACAGACAGGGATCAGGTGTTCCCGCTGGGCTCAGACACCAGGTCTGTCCAGCAGCACCCAGGGAAGGGAGGGAGGATCATCGTGCTCCGTTCCATCACTGTCACCAGGTCCAGTCACTGGGCACAGACAGCAGGTGTGGTGGGTTGGCCCTGGCTGGACGCCAGGGACCCCTAAAGCCACTCTCTCACTCCCCTCTGCAACTGGGCGGAGGAAAGAAAAAACCCAGCCAAGGATTCATTCATGAGCCAAGAGCTGGCAGAGGTCACTTCCTGATCACCTTCACAGGCAAAACAGACTCCAAGGGGGGATATGAACTGATGCAGAAAAACCTTGGAATAACAGAACTGCTCAGAGACTTGGCATCTTTAAGCAGCAAGGTATTTGTTTCTTCAGCACTGGGAGCAAGGCAGCTCCCTGACCTTCCTGGCGTTGTGGAAGACCCCCCTTCTCTGCAGGATCCAGACTGGGGTGGGGGGTTTGGGAGGGCTCAGGGATCTTGGGGGTAGGAGGGTTGGGGGTCCCAGCAGTGGTTTTGGGGTCCCAGGGGTGGTTGGGGTGTCCCGGGGGTTGTTTGGGGGATATTTTGGGGGTCCCCCTGAGTTTTCCGGCGTTGTGGAAGACCCCCCTCCTCTGCAGGATCCAGGCTGGAGGTGGGGGGTCTTGGGGGTCCCTGGTGGATGTTGGGGGTCCCAGGGGGGTCAGGTTAGTTTGAGGGTCCCAGGGGTGGTTTGGAGCTCCTTGAGGGGTTCAGGGGGTGTTTTTGGTGGTCCCCCTGACCTTCCTGGCATTGTGTAAGACCCCCCCTTCTCTGAAGGATACAGGATGAGGGTGGAGGGGGTTGGGGTCCCTGGTGGTTGTTGCGGGTCCCAGGAGAGGTTTGAGGGTCCCGGGGGGGGGTGGGGGGATATTTTGGGGGTTCCCTGGCCATTCCAGGCTGGGCACTTGAGGCCGTGGGTGCAGGCAGGGAGGGGGGAGCGCCCAGCGGGGTCCCCGTGACCCCCAGGGCCAGCGAGGAGCTCCACTGTGGGTTCAGGGTGTCGATCTGCACCTGAGTGATGCCACCATGATGTCACCGTGATGCCATCGACAACCGCAGTGATGTCATCAACACACGGAGTGATGTCATCAACACACGGAGTGATGTCATCACACAGCTACCCCCAAACGTCAGCGTGTTCCCCTGTGATGTCACTACATTCCCCTGTGACATCAGCACTCTCCCTATGACATCAGCACATTCTCCTGTGACACCATTGCGTTCCCCTATGACATCACCATGTTCCCCTGTGTGTTGCCCGTGTATTTTGGTGCTGAAAAAAAATCTCCGGAGCAGTTAATTAGGGGTGAGATAAGAAAGGGCTTATTTGCCAAGGCAGTAGGTGATATAAGACGCGCGCGCTCCGGCCATGCCTGAGAGGTTACATTTTATAAATTATCCATCCAATCCCAGATGTGTCCACCCTTTGGCCCTTCCTCTGGTCCGCCCCGGGCCCACCCCCTGAGAAATGGGTCTGGGGTGTATTTTGGGACCCCCCCTTCATCATCCTCATCATCCTCAGAGCACAAAGGGTACATTGTTACCTAATTTTTGACCGTACTCTGTGGTTTAGGCCCTGATATGCTGTTCTCCAAACAGTCTAGGCCTTTGCCTTGACAAAAGACTAAACACTGCTACTGAATTCAGGGGTAGGTTTGATACGGGAACATAGAATGGGGTAAGAGGGTTAGGGAATGTGTAAACAAGGGAAAGGAACAAGGGACAAAGGGGTTTCTGCTTTTAAAACCTACCTATAAAACTTTACAAGTCTTACAAATATCAGAAAAATAAAAAACCATTAAGGGCTTAAGGCATCATGACATCATCACATTCCCCTGTGACACCATCACATTCCCCTGTGACATCACCACGTTTCCTATGACATCTGTGTTCCCCTATGACATCACCATGTTCCCCTGTGACATCATCACATTCCCCTGTGATATCATCACATTCCCCTGTGACATCATCACATTCCCCTGTGACATCACCACGTTTTCTATGACATCTGTGTTCCCCTATGACATCACCATATTCCCCTATGACATCCCCACGTTCCCCTATGACATCACCATGGCCCACTATGACATCACCATGTTAATCTATGACATCACCATTTCCCCTATGACATCAGAGTGTTTCCATCACCATGCCCCCATGACCTCATCATGTCCCCATGACATCACCACATGCCCTATGACATCACCACATTCCCTTGTGACACCACCACACTGCCCTACGACATCACCACATTCCCCTGTGACATCCCCACGCTCCCCTGTGACGTCACCAGGGAGGGGTACGTGGAAGAGGCAGCTGGGGGGGAGGGGCTGCCCCACGACCACCAGCCCCTGGTTGTAGCTGGAGAGCCTGGAGGCCGTTCTGTTCCCGTTGGACAGCAGGATGTTCTTCCCGTGGCACCCCAGGAACGTGGGGGGGCAAAAGGGAGGTCACAGGGGGGTCACAGTTGGGGATGGGCCCTCTCACTGCCCTCCCACTTCCTCCCAGTGCCTCCTAGTCCCACTCAGTGCTCCCAGTCCCTCCCAGTGCCCCCCAATTGCTCCCAGTCCCCTCCCAGTCAAACACGGGGCCTCCCAGTTTGTCCCACTCATTCCCTTCCCAGTCCGCTCCAGTCCTTCCCAATCTCCCCCAGTCCCTCCCAGTTACCCCCAGTTGCTCCCAATCCCCTCCCAGTCCCCCTCAGTCCCTCCTCATCCCTCCCAGTCCCTCCCAGTCCCCCCCAGTTCCCCCTAGCCTCACCCAGTCCCTTCAAGTCACTTCCCAGTCCCTCCCAATCTTTCCCAGTCCCCCCAGTCCCTCTCAGTGCCCCCCACTCCCCCCCAGTCCCCACAGTGATGAATGTGATGTCACAGGGGAGTTGTGATGTCACAGGGGAGATGTGATGTCATGGGAAGGATGTGATGTCATAGGAAAGATGTGATGTCACAACAAGGACGTGACGTAAGAGGGATGATATAATATCACAGGAAGGATGTGATGTCATATGATGAATGTGATGTCACAGAGGAGGATTGATGCCTATTTTGCCCACAAAAAAGGCGCAGAAAACTGCTCAGAGACAAATTTTAGTCTTTAAGCAGCGAGGTATGTTTATTGAGCAACGTTGGAGAGCAGCCAGCTGGCGCTGGACAAAACTGCTCTGTCTCTCCAGTGAATTTACAGGTTTTTATACCATTTTTACAGGTGATCGCAACAGGTTTACATACATATTCATATAATTGCAACATCTGATTATAATATTCATAATAGGCGGAGTCTAGGTGGAGTCGGAGGCGTGGTCTTCAATTTGGGGAGAATTCAGGACGGTCGTTCCTGTTTCTTCATCCTTTGGTGGTCGTTTTTACTCCCCTTCCTCGGCTGAACTTTTCAACTTTCTTGGTTTTGGCAGGCTTAATGGTGTATTTTGCAATATTCTTGGACCCAAATCCTATTTTTCCCCCTTATCTTACTCAGGTTGGGGGTGTGTGTGCATTCTTTCAGTGTACAGTACCATCTATCCTCTATCTCTAAGTGCATCCTAGCTAAGTTTTGGCAAGGTTCTTTGTGCTTTCGTTTATACTTATATTTTTATATCCTGCTTATATTCCTATATTCTGCTTAGATTTTAGCTCTACTTGTTTTCTAGGTCTTGTCTGGCTTCAGGATGTGACGTCAAAGAGGAGGATTTGATGTCACAGGGGAGCTGTGATGCCATGGGAGAAGATGTGATGTCACAGGAAGGATGTGATGCCACAGAGGAGATGTGATGTCCCAGAGAAGGATGTGATGTCACAGGAGGATGTGATGTCACAGGGGAGCTGTCATGTCATAGCAGAGATGTGATGTCACAGAAATGATGTGATGTCACAGGAAGGATGTGATGTCACAGCAAGAATGTGAAGGATGTGATGTCACTGTGGTGGGGGAAAAAAGAGTTTTCCCCCTGGAGTTAAAAACATGGTAACCCCCGAGGGGGTGGTGTCTCTCTTGGGGTTGACCCAATCAGCACTCCTGCAAAATTAAACATATCCCATCAGACTGGAAAAGGAGGGTGATGTAGTTGTTGGAGAAGAAGTGGCCATGTTCTGAAGCCATGAGGAGAGGGGGCAGGAGCCCCACTGGGGGGCCACGGCCCCTCAGCCCCCAGCTGGGGTCAGAGAAACTCAGAAACAGTGTTAAACTGACCCAGGGCTGTGACTGAGAAGCTGGGAGTCTTTCTCCACTGGGAGTGGGCAGCAGAAGACGGAAAGGCGGCGGCAGAGACAGCACTGAGCAGAGGCTATGGCAGAAAGCCCAGGAGATCAGAAACAAGCATGCAGCTGAGCAGAGAGACAGAGAGATGTCTGAGGGAGAGACAGAGCCGGCAACAGAGCAAGACTAAGCTCGACAGAGACAGAGTTTGGGGTAAGAACTGAATCCAAAATTCCCCAAAACCCCTCTGAGACCTCCCAGAGAGGAGGAGGGGGTGGACTCCCACTTGAGGGGAGTCTTGGAATGCAGCAGCACTGGGGAGAGAGGAGCTGAGAGCTCGGACACGTCCCGGAGCTGGAGCAGGACGGGCAGAAGGAATGCGGAGGAGGGCCTCGCCCCCGCTGCTGCCCAGCTGGCAGCCTGAGACAGAGCACAGGAGCTCTGATGGACCGCTCCAGGCAAAGACTTTCAACTGAAAGCTGCCCTAACGTTCTGGCTCAGGGGAGCTTGAATCCCCTGAGGAAGGGACCGTCACAAAGCCCCCTGCACTTCATGATATAACACGGTGAGGCGAGCCTGTCCCTGCTATCGCAGTCCACGGAAGAGAGAGAGACCTTTGACTGGAGTCGAGGAGCCGAGAGGGGTGAGAGGAGACCCCCCTGGTGTCTATTGGAAAGAGATCCAGCTACAACAATCCAGCTACAGCTGCTGCATGGAAGAAGAGAGACACTGCTGCTCATGAGTGGAAAAGATCTTTTCCTTCTTCCCTTCTGAACATTTATTGGAGAGAGAAGAGATTTGATCCAATGTAAATACTGATTAATCATAGGAGAGACAGTTAGGATTATGTATATGATGTATTATAATATTTATTTTGTAGTGATTGTAATAAAATTCCCTTCATCCCATATTGAGTCTTCTGTGTGTCTGGGAAACCCCTCTCACACTGGGGTGAGATGTGGGAGGGGGCTTGGACCTGGGAATTGGATTTTCGGGGTCTCAAACCACAACAGTCACAGAGGAGGATGTGATGTCACAGGGACAATGTGATGTCATGGGTTCTTTTGGGCCCAAACCAGTGCATGATTCCAGGATTCTGTGCTGAGACAAGGCAAGTCCCTGTGGTGGGCAGTGACTGTAAACCAGTCCATTATCCCAGTCAAAACCAGGACGACAGGACAGAGACCTCCTGCTGAGTCTCGTTCCTTCCAACCTCGTGGAGCTACTGAGGGACTCTGGGAAGCCGAGGACATCAGGATGTCACCGAGGAGGATGTGATGTCACAGGGATGATGTGACATCAGAGGGGAGGATGAGATGTCACAGGGAGGATGTGATGTCACAGCAGAGAATGTGATGTCCCAGTGGAGGATGTGATGTCACAGAAGGAGGTGTGACGTCCCATGGAGGATATGAAGGATGTGATGTCACAGAGGATGGATGTGATGTCACAGGATGAATGTGATGTCACTTTGTAACGGGGAGGGGGAAGAGTTACTGTATCGGGGAAAAACAGGTTCCGGAGATTCTGGAACATGGAAAACTAGGCACTGTTGCTAGGCAACCCAGTAACCATTTATTATGAAAGGTGGCTTACAGGAGAGAAGGGAAAAAACAGGCCCGCAAGAGAATGGGATTAGGAAGGAGAAAAGTGAACCAAAAGAACCTAAAAGGAAGGTGCAACACCCTACTCACCCAGGTGTCACTTCTAAGAAAGTCTTACCCACTCTAACCACCTCTAAAGCCTCTCTGCAGCAGCTGCGTGTTCCGGGGGGGTGGCAGGCTCCCACTCCAGCAGGCGTCCCCGCTAAAAGCAACTTGGTCCTTCGTGTAGAGCCGGCCCCCAGCACGGACAATGTGTCTGCCTTTATAAAGTTCCTTGAGCACTCCTGCCCCGGGGAGGTGTGGCCAGCACCGCCCCGTCAGGGGTTCTCAATCCCACCCCCTTGGTTATGTCAGTGCCCCCCTCCTGTGCACGCGTGAGCACTTTGGAAATCCCCTCACGCAGGCGCAGTGTGTCCTGGGGGTCTTTCCCAATTGAGGCTGGGGGAGAGCCTTCCTCATTTCATTGTCACTTTCTCCTCCAAATGCCCTTGACGAGCCATTGACCAATCACAAGAGACCAATTAAAAGAGTTTATACAGAAGTTCTCCCTCCAAGGCCAAGTTCACTGTTTTATCAATGAACTTGGCAGGGAGAACTATAAACTTCTGCAGGTGGCTAAGGCCAAACACAGACCAAAAATATCATCCCAGCTTCGTCCCAATACACACTTGAAGGATGTGATGTCTTAGAGGAGGATGTGACGTCACAGAGGAGGATGTGACGTCACAGAGGAGGATGTGATGTCACAGCAAGAATGTGAAGAATGCGATGTCTCAGGGAGGATATGAAGGATGTGATGTCACAGGGGAGAATGTGATGTCACAGGAAGGATGCCATATGACAGATGTTACGTCATAGAGGACCCTTGATGTCACAAGAAGAGTTGTGATGTCTTGGGGAGGATGTGATGTCACGGGAGAGATGTGATGTCCCAAGAATGATGTGATGTCATAGAGGAGGATGTGATGTCACAGGGACAATTTGATGTCAAGGGAAGGATGAGAATGATGTGATGTCAGAGAAGAGGATGTGATGTCACAGGGAGGACATGACGTCACAGAGGAGGATGTGATGTCACAGAGGAGGATGTGATGTCACAGGGACAGTGTGATGTCACAGGTAGGATGTCATATAACAGATGTTACGTCATAGAGGACCCTTGATGTCACAAGAGGAACTGTGATGTCTTGGGGAGGATGTGATGTCACAGGAGAGATGTGATGACACAGGAAGGATGTGATGTCACAGGAGGATGTGATGTCATGGGGAGGATGTGACATCACAGAAGAGGATGTGATGTCACAGGAAGGATGTGATGTCACAGGAGGATGTGATGTCATGGGGAGGATGTGACATCACAGAAGAGGATGTGATGACACAGGAAGGATGTGATGTCACAGGAGGATGTGATGTCATGGGGAGGATGTGACATCACAGAAGAGGATGTGATGTCACAGGGCAGGATGTGATGTACAGAGGATGATGTGATGTCACAGGTAGGATGTGATGTCACAGAAGAGGATGTGATGTCACTGGGCAGGATGTGATGTACAGAGGATGATGTGATGTCACAGGAAGGATGTGATGTCAGAGAAGAGGATGTGATGTCACAGGGAGGACATGACGTCACATAGGAGGATGTGATGTCACAGAGGAGGATGTGATGTCACAGGAAGGATGTGATGTCACAGAAGAGGATGTGATGTCACCGGGAAAACTTGAAGTCACAGGGGAGGATGTGATGTCACTGGAAGATTGTGATGTCACAGAGGATGTAAAGGATGTGATTTCAGATGACGGTTGTGATGTCAAAGCGTGGATGTGATGTCACAGGAAGATTGTGATGTCGCAGGAAGATTGTGATGTCACAGGAAGATTGTGATGTCACAGAGGAGGATGTGATGTCACAGGGAAGATGTGATGTCACAGGGAAGATGTGATGTCACAGGGAGGATGTGATATCACAGTGGAGGATGTGATGTCACAGGAAGAATCTGATGTCACAGTTACGATGTGAGGTCACGGGGAGGATGTGACGTCACAGTGCAGGATGTGATGTCACAGAAGGGGATGTGAAGGATGTGATGTGACAGAGAAGAAAGTGATGTCACAGGTAGGATGTCATATGATAGATGTTACGTTATAGAGGACCCTTGATGTCACAGCTGTGATGTTATGGGGAGGTTGTAATGTCACAGGAGAGATGTCATGTCACAGGAAGGATGTGATGTCACAGAGGAGGATGTAAAGGATGTGATTTCAGATGACGGTTGTGATGTCAAAGCATGGATGTGAGGTCACTGAGAAGGATGTGAGGTCACAGGAAGGATGTGATGCCACAGAGGAGGATATGATGTCACAGGGATGATGTGATATCATAGGAAGGGTGAGAATGATGTGATGTCACAGAGGAGGATGTGATGTCACAGAGGAGGATGTGAAGGATGTGATGTCACAAAGGAGGATGTGAGGTCATAGAAGAGGATGTGAAAGATGTGATGTCACAGAGGAGGATGTGATGTTTGAGGAAGGATGTGATGTCACAGAGGAGGATGTGATGTCACAGGAATGATATGATATCACAAAGGAGGATGTGATGTAACAAGGAGGATATGATGTCACAGGGAGGATATGAAGGATGTGATATCAAAGGGAGGATGTGAAGTCACAGAGGAGAATGTGATGTCACAGGGAGACATGAAGGATGTGATGTCACCAGAAGGATGTGATGTCACAGGGAAGATATCAAGGATGTGATGTCACAATGGAGGATGTGATGTCACAGGAAGGATGTGATGTCAAATAGAAGGACGTGATATCACAGAGAAGAACGTGATGTCACTGGGAGGACGGTAGGTCACAGGGGAGGATAAGATTGACAGGAAGGATGTGACTTCAGAAACGAGGATGTGATGTCAGAGGAAGGATGTGATGTCACAGGGGAGGCTGTGATGTCACAGGAAGGATATGAAGGATGTGATGTCACATACAAACAGGGAGCTGGGAGATAAAGGGGCTGACGGGCAATGGGCACAGGCGGGTGACTGGGATCTCCAGTCTGGGCAGGCACTGGGGAGCACTGGGCAATGCTGGCCCTGGCACACAAGGGCTGGGCCCAGGGAAGTGCTGGGGTGGTGGCAGTGCCCGGCTCCAGCCCATTTGCGGGCACTGCAGCCCCCAAGTGGTGCAGGCCCAGCCACGGCCTCCCCGAGCAGAGCCCAGAGGGGCAGATGCCCTTTGCTGGCCCTGCCCCTGTCCCAGCTGGGCACACCGTGTCCTCCCGCATCAGCCGGGCCCCGCTCTGCTGAGCTGGCCCAGGCAGGGGGGGCCAGGCACTGGCAGCCCAGCAGGGCTCTGGCTCCACACTGGGCTGGCCCTGGCACACAGCTGCCCCAGTGCCCCTGTCCCCAGGGATGGCCCTGCCCTGCCCTGGGCCCAGCGCTGGCCCTCAGCAGGATGGCACCTTCCCGCCCCACTCTCCCTCCCTCCCCACCCGCCTCACAGGCCCCTCTGGGCTGGGACCCCCGTGGGCACAGATCAAGGACAGCCACTGAGCGGGGGCTCCCGGCACCTGCCACAGCCTCAATTCTCCACTCACCTTTGGCCACGTTTCCGCAACACCTTCCATCCTTACGGGCCCCTGACCAGACACAAGAGACCATTGTGGGGCAGCTGGGAAAACATCTCAGCTGAATGACTTGACTGTTTGCCTTGCATTTTCCCCAGGAGCCGGCAGTGACCTGGAAGATTTTCCTTTTGCCCTTTTCTGCTTCGTGCCTCGTTTGTTGGATAATTGAGGAACGTTGACTGAGGAGGGGCCAAGGGGAGGTGGAGCTGCTCAGGGGGGGCATTTACAGCGTGCTCTTCACCATCCATTCCTCACGGGATGCTTGCACCCGGCTCCGTCCTGGCACAGTCCCAACGCTTCCTGCTCTTTCTGACCCCAAATCCCACCTTTTTGGGCCTCCCCATCCCATCCTCTTGGTTCCCTGGGGCATCTCCCCACCATCTCCTCTCTTTCCCAGCCAAGGCAAAGGCCCAACCCAAACTGGGTGGAACTGGGCCAAGCCCAGTTGAGTCCAAGGAGGACAAACAGGCCCAAGCTCCACCCTGGGCTCAAGTGGGACAAGGCCTGGCCAGGCTGAACTGGCACCAACTGGGAAATGCCCTGCCATGGCCCATTCCCAGGGCCTTTCCTCCAGGCTTTGCCCTCAATGCCTTGCCTTTCCCCCTGCACTGGTGTCCCCAACTTGCCTGGGAGCCGCAATCCCAAAGAGCCCCGCTCAGCCCGGGGGGCAGCCGGGGCTGGAGGGGGTGGGGACACCCGTGTCCCCCCCAGCCCCACAAGGCCAACCCCAACCAAGCCTTTGCTCTCCTCCTGCAGCCCTTTCAGGCCAGCGGCGATGCCTGCGGGGGGGTAAGTCCGGGAGTTGGGGGGCACCCAGTGTGGGAAGTGGGGGGCACTTTGGGCCCCCCATCCCTTCCTGGCACTGGGGACACCCCAGTGACCAGTGACGTCTCCTTGTCTCTCTACAGGGAGCCGTGACCAGCGTGAGTACCAGGGCTTGTGCTGGGCCCAGACCCTCCCCTCTGGTGGCCACCACCCTCCAGACCATCCCAAAGCTCCCCAGTCCACCCCAGTGTGCACTGGGGAGGCCCTTCCTCAGGGCCCCCACTCTATTCCCACACACCCCAGTCCACCCCACCACACACACACAGGCCATCATTCCCACACCATTTCTTCCCCTCTTTCTCCTCTAATCCTTTCCCTTTCCCATTGCCCATGACACTCGTGTCCAGAAATCCCCTTCCTTGACCCCTCAGTCCCAAAGACCCTCCCAATCCTGTCCAGTTTTCTCCCCTTCCCCATTTCTCCTGCCCCCACCCCTGCCCTGCTTCATTCCCTGGGTCCCCTCCACTGCAATCCCTTCCTCCTCACCCACATCCCCCACAGTCCCATCCCTTCCACACCCCAATGCCCATCCTGTGGGATCCCCAATTCCCCCCACTTCACCTCTTTGGGTCCCCTCCTCCTTCCCCCACCCTCCTGCAGGCCCTGAATTCCCCTGGCTCTCCTTGTCTCCATCCCCACCCTGGGCCCTTCAGGAACAGGGATCCCGGGGGAAACTGGGTGCAGTGGGGCTGGGGGGAGCAGAAGGGATTTTCCTCCTCAGAGGAGAAACCAACCATGGGCTGGGGGGTCTGGGGACACCCGTGTGTCTCCCCCAGCCCCACAGGGTCCAATCCTGCTTAAACCTTTGCTCTCCTTCCCCAGCCACTCTGGGGAATAGCAGGAGGTGGATGTGCTGGGGTAAGTCCTGGAGTTGGGATGTCCCCAGTGTGCGAAATGGGGGGAAATGTAGTCCTCCCATCCCTCCTGGGCCTGGGAACACCCCAGTGACCAGTGACACCTCACACTCTCTCTACAGGGAAGCATAAGTTCCAATCGAGTGAAGAGGTCTGAGGTGGGTACCCCGAGTTCTGCTGGGCCCAGACCCTCCCCTCTCATGGCCATGACCCTCCCTTGCATCCCAGTGTGCCCCAGTCCACCCCAGTGTGTCCCACTCAAGCCCAGTGTGTCCCAGTCCACCCCAGTGTGCCCCAGTACATCCCAGTGTGTCCCAGTTTACCCCAGTGTGTCTCTAACCCTGCCTTTGTCCCCAGCCCCCCATAGTTGACCTGGTGGAGCTGCTGCGTGAGTGACGCTCGGCTGCCTCTCTGCATGTCCAGGTGAGAAATATCAGAGGCTCCTCAGCCTCCCAAGGGAGCCTGGCAGGGCCCTGGGGGGTCCCTGAGCCCTCTGCAGTGGGCAGAGCTTGGGGACAGCAGAGGGACACGCAGGGGGCTGTCCCTGCTCCGTGTCCCGGGGCAGCTGGACAGAGCTGCCCCCAAGCCTGGCCTTGCACTGGGGGCTCTGCAGACCCCCAGGCTCACCGGGAGGGCAGGGAGGGGCTCGGGGAGGTGTCAGAGCATCCCGGGCTCAGGGGCTCTGGGGGCCACATGGATCTCAGCATCCAATTCCCTTCTCCTGCCCCAGCTCCCTGCAGACAGACAGGGTGGGGACAAGGCCCCTCCCATGTCCCTGTGGACACCGGGGGTGACGTTTGGGGCTCTGTCTTTCAGGACTGGAAGTGGTGGTGACACCCGTGTCCTGGCCCCCTCCAGCGGCATGAGGAGATGATCATCCCTGGAGGACCCCCCTGATCCCCTGGGTGCCCTGGCAATTTCCCTGCAAGAATCAATAAACCCCTGCAGCAAAACAAATGCTCTGTGTCTGTCTGGGTGTGTGTGTTCCCACCTCCACGGGTGCCTTCCCGTGTCCATGTGTGTTCCCACGTCCCCTGGGGCACCCGGTGGTTTGGGGGCACAGCGGGAAACAGGGTCTGACTGGGGCTGTCCAAGCACCGTCCCCAAGGAGCACAGCTTGGTGTCGGGGCAGGGGAGGGTCAGGGACAATCAGCCAAGGCCCCTCAGTCCTTCCCTGGGCTCTGGGAGGGATGGTGTGGGAAATAAAAAATTGGTTTTATTACAAACAAATGAATTAAACAAATCACTAACGTAGGAGTTTTTCTTTACTAACCTATAAGGCATATCATGGAGTTGTAAGACACCAGATTCAGCCTGGAATCGGTGTCAGGGAAACCTGGGGACGGGAATAGGGAACTGTAAAATGAATATTGGTAAGGAAACCCCTTATACCACATGGCTGGTCCTGGAAGCTGCTGTGCTGCTGGACACTCCACCTCCCAGCACGACACAGCCAACCAGGGGGAGGGGAACACCTCTTCTATGACATAATCAGGGTGGAACCTTAAGAATGTTTAAAAAGCGGGACTTTTGAATTGGAGGTGTGTTCCTGGGAATCCTGCATGCCTAGGACACCCAACATGTGTTGTAATTAATTTTTCCTTTTCGTTTCATTCATTTTGTTTTGCAAACTTTTGCCATTTGTCTAAATTTAATAAATGAGATTTTTCTCACACTACTGCTCACCCTCTGCACATAATCACAGAAAGACTAAGGTGCTCTAGTCCAAGGCCTGTTCTGGAACAGGGTTTCCTAGAGTCAGTTGTCCCAATCCTTGAAGGTTGGGAAAAGCCAGGAAAGACGTAGGCAAAGAAGACATTCAGTATTCCTGCTTTTTTCCTGTCCTCTGGAACAAGCTCCCCCATCTTGTTGAGAGATGGGCCCACATTTTCCCTGCTTTTCCTTTTGTCACCTACAGACTTAAAGAAGTCCTTCCTGTTGTCTCTGACATCACTGGCCTGATTCAGTTCCATTTGGGCTTTGGCTTTACCAACTTCACCCCTGCATGCCCAGATAACATTTCTGTTTTCTTTCTTTGCGTCCACTCTCTGTAAGCTTCCTTTTTGTGTTTGAAAAACAAGCTCCTTGTCAAGCCATCCATGCAGAAGTTGCCTGATGTAGAACTACTCATTAATTATTAATTCCTTCTCAGCAACTTGAGGACTGGAAGAGAGGAATTCTGCACCAGCTGTTACCGAGGCCAAAGCCTTCCTGGGAAACCTGCCACAGATTCTGTGGCTGGCCCATCCCTGAAAGTGTCCAAGACCAGGTTGGACGGGGCTCGGAGCAACCTGGGCTCGTGGAAGGTGTCTCTGCCCACGGCAGGGGGGTTGGAACTGGCTGATCTTAAAGGTCCCTTCCATCGCAGCCCTTTCCATGATTCCATGATGCACAATAATAACTCTTCCTTTGTCCTCTCCTGCTCCCTGGCCGGTTGTGGGAGGCACTGGGGGGGACTGGGGAGGACTCCGAGCACCACTTGGGTCTTCAACCCTCAGCCAGCAGCTCTTCTGCCTGAGGGGAAGAAGTGAAAACAGATGCCAATTTCTCAGGATCTCCGTTTTTCTTCTTTTTCTTTCCAAGGGAAAGGTTTGCATTTGAAACAGGGCAGTTGGAGGCCAGGTTGCCCTTGAAGTCCTTTCTACAGAGTACAAGCACAGTGCTGCCTGTAATAGACTATGCTGGGTGATATTGTTTATCAAACAGGATGTGTAGCTTAACTGCTAAGCTAAGCTGAAGCAAGTGCTAAACCACAAAGAACTGTGCTAATGCTTAAACAAGATATACCTTAAGATTGCTAAATGTTCCAAGAAATGCAAGAACAACCCATATAAGGAGGACAAAAGCCACAAGAACCAAAGGGCAGAAAGAGGAAGACGTCTTACTTCAGCCTCGACGACCACCGGGAGGCAGAAAAGACCCCCTAGCAACAGCCCAGGCATGCGCAGAGTACAATTGTCACATCACGGAAAGCGGAACTAAAAGGATATAAAAAGAGACTGTCTTAGCATGATATTGCGGCAGTTGGTGGAGCGGTGACTCCCCTGTCGCCCAGCGCTGCACTTTGCTCATATTCTCTTGCTGTAATTAATAAATTCTAATTGGTATATTGATCCGTTGTGGTCTAATTTATAACACTGCCTATTTAATGAAATTAAAATTATTCTTCTGGGGAGAGGCGAGCATTGGGCTGGTTTAGTTTTAGCTTTTTTCGATGTTTTTGTGGTTTTTTCCCTCGGAAGCCCCC
>NW_021937850.1:0-3208 GCF_001715985.3 Manacus vitellinus
TGATCTCACCTCTTACTCTCTTCCTTTGTTGACACAGGTGGCACTCAGTTGCTTTTTGTTTTGCTAATCACAATGTCCTGTTTACCAGCCAGCTAACAGGGTACAAGGGCACTGTAACCTCACTATCTAAGATGTTCCCACGGCCTAGGCAAGCCGTGTTCTATAGCCAATTCCCTACAAATACCCCTGTTTTTTTATTCTGGGCCAACAATGTTTTCTCTGTTATAGCACTTACACATTTAACAATACAAGAAAAAGCAATATGAACTATTACTAAAATTACAACAATTGTCAACAACCATCATAGGCTTTTCTTTAACAAAACTTAAAACTTATTCAGACATAGAACCAAAAATAGATTGAAGCTACAAGTCTATAGGACTAGTTGTTACTGTTACTTTCTTTGTGTGTTCTACTGTTTCACTCAGGCTCTACAGTTCTTTTGTGTACAGGCTAGGCAGTTTGTGCCAGCTGGACAAGTCATGGCTTTGATAAACACTTAATCTAGATTGAAATAATCTCAACATAAAACAGGTTTGAGTCCCATTACCACTTGTGTTATGTATATACAGTGATCCCATTAAATCTAACTCTTGGGGATCTTTTGCCAGAGTAAGACCTCAAGGGTTAGTACTAAAAGAGACAGTACAAGCACGACGACAATCCGGACAAGAGACAACAACTGAGCGAGCAATAGAATGAATTAAGCTAAATCGACATCTGAAGGCTTCTGTATGCTGTGCTCTCAGTTTCTCACCAGTGCCCTCCTCCTTGCTCTCAGCCCTGTCACGAAGCTCAGGCAACATGGTCGAGGTGGGTGCTGAGGCCAGGCTGAAGGACGAACTGACATGCCCCATCTGCCTGGACATTTACAGGACCCCTATGTCTCTGGGGTGCGGTCACAGCTTCTGCAAGGAGTGCATGCATACAGAAGGAACAGAAATATGCCAGCAGGGCCCTTCCCAGTGCCCACTCTGCCTTTACCCCACAGGCCCCCGTTCAGCCATGAAGACTTGCCTGACCTGCAAGGCCTCCCTGTGCCAAGCCCACCTGAGTAAGCACAGCACAAAGAACACTCAGAAAAAACTACGTCCTGGTGGGGCTCTGTGGTGCCCAGGTTTTGGCTGAGAGGAAATCCCCCAGCACGGTAACTGCTGGAATGCTACTGTGAGAAGGACAAGGTCCACACCTGCACGCTGCGCTCCGCCCCCAGCTCCCACAGGGACCACAAGACCATCAGCTTAAAGGAGGCTTTTGGCCAAGCACAGCGTGTTTTTCTCAAAACTGTAAAAGAGGTAAAAAACTATGAAACTGCACTGGATCGAAGCATAGGAAACTTGCTGGAACAATCCTCTGCAAAGGAGTTCTTTAGAGTACAAACAACGCTTGAAAATTAAGACTTGGCATAACTGGTCTACTCTGGCCTCCAGCCAGGAGGCCTGAAGATACACTATCCACAACACTGCAAATGTTCTTTGAGAAAGCACACAGGATGGCCTTGACAGCCTAAAGGCCCCCCCGCAAGGAGCTGAACAAGTAAGGCAGCAACATCGACAACTCCTGATTTAAATCCTGGAAAACACAGAAAAGCTCAAAACGACTCTCACTAACTGCCATAGCAGATGCAAATGCAATTATTTGATGGTCTAAGGACCTCACCCCGGCACAAGCCTGCATTATCTCTAGCTAGTTATGTAACTAGCAACTTCTGTATCTGTCACAAAACTTGTTTCTCTACAGCATCTTGCAGCTTTTCCACAAATTGTAAGAATGGTTCCCGGGCACCTGGATGCATAGTGGTGTATTTTGTTTCGGGCTCTGCCAACCTTGCAGTCTGCACTAATGTTTGCTGGCTTATGATTTTTACTTGCTCTAAAACTAATGGTCTCCTGCGCAGCTTACACAGCTAAGGAACAACAGCAGTGGAAAAACTCCACCTGAGACTTAACTTGCATAAATTTCATACAAGGCTGTAATAGAATATTCAATTTTTGTAAGAACTTCTTATTTAACTTCAGTTCAGATCATACAGCTAGCCGGACAGGGCTAGTCTAGAAATAACTAAAACCTCATCACTCACGGTGGGAATTTGAAGAATTCATATACCATTCAGAATAAGGATTCACTATGGTTCAACAGAATCATGTTACACATCTCTAAAATCTTAACACCGGCAGAAGGTATTTTTAAGTTTACACAGTCACACATTCATGTAGCTTTTCTCTTTCACACCACATTCAGGTGGCCACCTCAAACATGCTCCTCAATCACACACATTTTCAAGTAGTCATTGGCTGTGCACTTCTTATCAGTTTCATAATTCAAAGGAAATTTATGGCATAGCCGTCATCAGCAATCTGCAAATCCTGCATAACTCTATGTAAAAGACAGATACAGCAAGAAAGAACAGAATATTATCTTGGAAATCTTCAACCCTTCTCATAGAGCAATGATATTCTGTCATAAAGGCAATAAAACTACTTTTGCAGGGGGCAAGACTATGTCCCCTTCTGTCTCATCGTTCCGTCTCCAAATCTTCTACCTGCACCCTGCCCCTGGGGGAAACAGCCAAACTTCATGTAAGAGATGCGAAATAGCAAGCTATAGGAAATTCTTAATAACCTTCTGTAATATGCAAAAGGCTAAGCACGGATGTTGCATTATTTCTAATCTTGCTTCAAAGGATTTTTCGTCAGTCTCCCTTTCTGTTTTTGAAGAAAGCATTTGAGAATGCCATGAGCACACTGCATGCGTAACACCTATTGCTGTAAAAACAATGCAATCTTATCTGATTTATAAGTTGGAATATTGTTAATTTTAAGTTGTTTTTTCTCTTTTCCCTTTTTTCTGTGTGCCTCCCCCACGCCCCTCATTGCCGAAGGACGAAGGAGGGGGAGGAGGGACCGGGCTCACCCAAAGAAAATCAGCAGAAGGAACTTAACTTAATCACAGAGTCTGCTTAAGAAAAGACAAAAACATAGGAGAGGGAGAGAACAGCTGCAAACAGTTTCAGAGAGGGGGTGATTGGTCTAACGGGGAAAAGGAGAAACAGCTTTCCCCCTCCTCCAGCTGCACCCCTCAAGGCTTTTGCTACCATCATTAACTCGCCGCTCTAGGAAGAGGAGCGGCACCAGGGAAAAAACACTCGCTGCAAAGAAGGGAAGGGGAACGCACACCCCCCGGGACCATGGCTGTCAGCAGTGCGGGG
>NW_021937851.1:0-15887 GCF_001715985.3 Manacus vitellinus
GTGCCCGGTAGGCAGTGGCCAGGGCCCAGCAGGTTGCTGTGAGCTGGCCATCTCTGGAGCTGCCAGAGCATTTTTCCTTCACCAGTCTTATCATGCTAACAGGATCCTGCAGTTGTTCAGGGGTGAATTTCCAGATCATTGGAGGAGAAAACTTTTCCAAATACTGGCTGATGTCCTCCCACTTCCCGTGCCCCTCAGCATTATCTGCTCCCAGGGCAGGTGTCCAACCAACCTCCCTAAAAGGCACTTTTCTGACCCTAAACATGGTGTACACAGTACAGAGCAGACAGAGCAACACTAACAATAACATTATGCTGTCCTTAACATCAAAAGGGAACTCAATATTTTCAAAAACTGTTTTAGCAGGTCTGAAGGGGAAGAAGGAGGTGGGAGGCTGGAAACCATCCACCCCTGTTCCCCCAAAAAGCTGGGGACGATTTTTAATGAGGCCCCAGAGGTAGCAACCCAAACCAGGACAGGCAAACAGGACTGAATACACATTTACAATGAAACTCATTGCTTCTGATGTTAGAATGACATAAACATAATATACTAATAAAGCAATTTGGATCCCTCTCCCTGGTCTTAAAGAGAGCATCAAAACAGGCAAATAATACCCCATCTGTGGAAATATGAACAGGCTCAAATACAACATCCATGTGAGTGCATCAAACAACATGGTGATCAGGGAGTTTCTATATTCAAATACACAAATGCTTCAAATGAAATTGTGATTCTGACTTCTCTCTCTCTGCCCGACGTTTGGGCGCCAAAATGTGCTGGTTTAAAAGTTAACCAGCAGGGGGAATGAACCCACCTCAAAGGAGAGATTATAAGTCAGAATAACAATTTATTAAAATAATACAGTAAGTACAATAATACAAACAAACAATTGGTCTCAACCCACAAAAAACCCAAATGTATAACCCAGTGCCCTGGGGCCTGAACAAAGTTCCTTGGGCCCTGTTTGAGTCCAAAGTAAAGGGAGAGGGGAAGAACCTGCTGGTGGGAGAGCTGCTGCAGTCTGGCCAAACTGGTGATCGCAGTCCAGTGGTGGTCTAAGTCTGGTTGAGAGCGATGAGATGCAGCCGTCCTCTGGATCCCACGAGTGGGTTGAAAAAATGTTCCAAAACTCCAAGATTATATATCCTCCAGTTCAGGCAGGAATGCTTGGTACTCTCCTCAGGGCGGGGAGTTCACAAAGGGTGTGAGGACAGAAACATCCTCCTATCTCACAGGCCTCTTAACACCTAGTTTATAGCCTGAGGAGTCAGGCTCTATGGGCAGAAGGTGCGAATAGTCTATTGACAACAATAGTCTAGTTTCTGGGAAATGACATGGAAGGCTATAGAATACAGTTTTGGGTTACACCCACCATGCTCTATGGGCAGAGGGTGCGAATAGTCTATTGACAACAATAGTCTAGTTTCTGGGAAATGACATGGAAGGCTATAGAATACAGTTTTGGGTTACACCCACCATGATGAACTGATCTCAGCTGTCCTAACTAGGACAACTCCTGAAACAAAGGATTTATTCAGCGTGCTGGGTCTTTCTCTCACCGAGTTTCCGGAGAAAAAAGACCCTTTGGGTTCAAATTCCATACATTTTATAGTTTCACAAAATCCCACCCTTTTCAGATAAGTTTAATATATTCATTTTTGCCTAAAAAGGTTTTTTTTTTCTCTGAAAAGGTGCTTTCCCTTCTTTCCGATTGGCTGCAAGGTGTCCTCTGTCAAAAATGATGGATCTTCCTTTGTTCTCAGCCCAAAGAGAGAGAAGAAAACCCTGCATACAAAATTTTAATTTTTAGGAACTTTTATATTTCTCCTATCCAGCCAAAAAAGACCCTGACACCCAGTCCCATTTGGAACTTGGATATCTTAAAACTTCACGATACACCTATGTATAAAAAACCGTATTTTATCTCTCATACTAGCAGAAGGTGGCAAAGTCTACACATGATGCCCAGCATGGAAAATGTTTCAAGAGATAACAACAGCTTGGCATTTTTCATCCCAAGGCTCACAAAAACCCTACTTACCCAGTGCCACACCACATTAAAATGTCAGACTCAACCTGACAAGAAGAGTAGGTTGCCCACAATAAATTAGGAAATGCTGATGCTGGTGGGAGAGTAATGACTAAGAAACATTGCCACAGCAGGGTAACATGCTGCACTAGGGTTAGAGTAAAAGATCCTGTAACAATCCATAAGTCCTTTTTCCTGGTAGTTAGAAGACAAACGACCAAAATTTGCCTCTAGAACAACAGTTTACAAAGAAGAGAAACATTTATTGATCTTCAAAAGGAATTAAAATAAGAAAGGTGTAAGCACCTGATAGTTGCAATGCTGGATAATTGCTTGATAAATTATGCTAATAAAAAAATCTATCCTTTACTTCTTGCTTTCTTTCACTGCCCATTCACAAAATGGACAGAGCAGTACTGGTATGATGAAGCACGAATTTTTGCTCTACAGCTATCTTTATCGTAGCTTTATTGTAGTCAAACAGATGTCTTCAGTTTTCAAAACTACCATTTTGTCTTCTTTCACAAACAGCAGATCAAATGGAATTGCTTTTAACAATGCTTATTTGTACCACAAAATGAGGCATTTATTACTTCCAGTAAATAAAACTGAATCGGCCGCTCTGCGACATTTTCTGTAACACATCTATTTTTTCAAAAGAGGGATATTCAAACCTCATTTTAGAAAACTCAGCCATGCACCATAAACCCAAACTTGTTAAAGGGAAAAGGTGAAGGTCAGCTCTCGGTAATTGTTATGGGAAGGATCAGCATCATGCTAAAAAGCCTAGTCTGCTGTTTTCCTGCAAACATTGTTTGCAGCTCCAGGCATCATTTTGAATGAACTGTCTTGTCGCTGGCACAGAGGATAATTATCCCAGTCCCACCCAAAGAACTGAGCTTGAGCCAGCAAGGACAGCTGGAAACGAAACAAATTTCATGTTGAAACTGAAGATATTGTACCGTGTTTCCAGCAGGATCTTGAGTTTTCAGCCACATTTAAATGCCACAGAGGGTGTCGTGTGCCCACAGCCTACAAGGAGTGTGTGAGAAAGGTAATACTGAACATTAGCCAGTTAACAGTATGAACATGACTTTGAGAGAAATCTCATTCAGAGAGGCCACATTGAATGTACTACCTATAATCAATATTCTCCATACCTATGGAACTTGTCAAGCCTGCAAATTTCTTAGATAATGGCTAAGAAAGCTTATGCTCAAGAGCAAAAAGTAAATTACAGTAAAAATAAAGTAATAACCAAAAATAATAGTTTAAAAATAACTGCATCATTATGTAGCTTGATTCTTATGGAAAACTTTTTCCTAGCCTGACACAGCCCAGCTTTAGAGCTGAGTTTGTGCAGAAGCAGAAGAAAACAGTATGTGAAACTCTAATGATTGCTTAGACCAATCCCAGTTCCAATAGAAGTGATTTTTTTGGGATTTTGTTTTTTAGCTAACTCATTTTCAAGCTAACAACCTTTATTAAGGAATCATTTAAAATGGAATCATTGTGAGGTTTAATTTAGAAACTCATCAAAATCAAGCCTGAACATGAAAACTAGATTCACACATCCAACACTCAGCATTTGCAGAGATAACATCATTTCTTTTCCAATAAAGTTAATTATTTGTATGCAAGAAGTCTTTTCAAAGCTCAAAGACAGTATTAAGCCCAGTAATCACCATGTCTTCAAAATTTATCTTTTAGATGGTCAACTGTAGACAAACACCATATGATTATGTCATACAAATTTAAAGAGGGTCTCTAAATTCCCAACACACTGAAGATACTGGAAAATACACACATCTTTTGCACAGAACTGGGCCTTTCAATTTTTCAAGTCTACATATCCTAGAAGATAACCTTGAATTTAAAACATACTGTTGTCCAATGAACATGGTGAAAAAGAATATTGAATATTTAGAAGGTCATTTGACATGCTCAGGGAAGTTGCAGAGCAGTAACTGCAATAGACAAGGAAGTTCAGTGGTACTTTAAATTTGGTAAATATTACATCAGAGCATAAGATCAAATTCAAATTTTTAGTCATGTTAAATGACTGTTTCTTGGAGGCCCTAACTAGGAAATAAAAGAAGAAACTTCTAACCAGGTCGTGACTAGGAGTAAAGGTGTGGCTCACAGTTTATGGTTAAAGAGCTGCTTTGCATAAATCAAGCAGACAAAAATAGGTTGGACACCCACATAGGAATAAAAATATTTGCAAAGTCTACTACTGTTTGGTACTGCAAATTGTGAAATGCAGAATAACAAAGAATAAGGAAGTCATCAAAATGTGTAAAAGGCAGTCAAAAGAGTAAATTATTGCAGTAGGCTCAAAACTGTTAAAAACCACAATATCAGAGGCACAAGTCATATGCATACTACTTCTAAGAAAATTCATAGAGTTGAGAAAGTCTGTATAAATGTCAAAGCAGGAGAAGGTACTGAAATCCAGAAGTCAGCTTTCAAACAGTGAAGATATGTATGTGCAAATGAGGAAGATAGAAGGGATCACAATCTTTATCAGGTTTTAGCAGGCCAAACACCAGCTTGCAAAACAACTTAGGTGCCTACTCTGAAAAATCTTCCTTTGCAAGGAAAATATCAGTGATCCATCTCAAGCTGAAATACTGGTAGAAGAATTTATTAAGTTGACAAAATAATGGTTTTCCAGTAACAGATACTTGTCATATAGATCAAAGGGAAATTAGGATTAAACAGTTGATCTGTTACTCAAAATAAAGAATTGAATTAGTGAGCATTAGAATAAAATACATAGTGATGGTTCAATACAGTTCTTCTAAATAGAAATATTTCCTTCCAAGTTATGGGGGTCTTCTGAAGGAAGGAACAACTCTAGTGATAAATCAGATTTGTATATCAGTCACTTGGAATGTCAAAAGGTGTCTCGTAGGATCACAAACTGAACACTTAAGAAACCTAGGCATAGGATGATGGCAAAGGTCCTCACATGGTTGGAAAACAGAATCGTGACCAGTTTTCACAGAGCCATAAATGTCAAATGAGGAGTCATGAGCAACTCTGATGGTGTCTCAACATATCTATAAAGGATACAAAAAGCTGGATGAACAATGAAGGACATGGTGTGTTGATGATACTAACTTATTCACAGTAGCAAAAATTATGGCTGTTTTCAAAGAACAGAGAAACTCCAGAAGACTCAGTGATTGGGCAATGAAATTCATCATAGATAAATAAAAAATTAACCATGTAAGGAAAAAAACCAATTTCAACTGTACAAATACACCTAAAGGTTCTGGCCAATTAGGATCATCAATATAATGATCAACAGAAATCTAAAAGGAACAAAAAAGGAACCCAAACCATATTTGGGAATAATCAGGAAAGAAACAGAAAATAAATCAGATATTATCATTATGACAATGTAAAAAACTATGCTGCACCTTCCTGTCGGATATTCTAAGTATACAGTGTTCCCACATCAAAAAGGGTGCACTGAAAATGTGAAGTTTTAGAGAATGGCAGTGATTAACAAGGTAATAAATGTTTTCTGTACAAAAAATGTCAAAGCAGACTAGGACCCTTCAGCCCAAAAACAACACAACAGGGGGAGGGGTACATGGCACAAATGCAAACAGCCACGAGCAGAACATGCAGATCAAGTAATGACCTTGTTCTCTCCTCATAAAGAGCTACAGTATTTAAAAATTGGTGCACATTTAAAGGAAAAGTCTAGTCCTTTGAAGAGGATAAAATGCAAAGTCTTTCTATTGTCTAGGACAGCCTCTGACCACGGGCCATGGGATGTTGGGACAGCAGTCCACGAAATGTCATTGCATTTTTGCCATGTTCTGAACATCCACTGCTGGCCTTTGTCAGACAGGAGACTTTGTCAGAAACAGTCTGACCTCATTTGGTCTCTCTCATGTTCCTCAAGTAACTCTGAGAGAATTCACTACTGCCAGACTGAGTGCAATTTTCGACTGTAGTTTCCATGACCGTGGGGTTTTTTTTACACTTAATGTACTCTGAAGAAAGACAGCACCAGATATGGTACTGATATATCTGACTAAATACATCAGAAATGGCTGAAACAGCATTTCATGTCACTTTGCACAATGAGCATAATGTATTTAACAAGAATCTCTTTCTGTAGACTTTTCTTTCTAATCATCCAGGTATGGCCCAATCACTTCAAAAGAGCTGATAGCATCAGACAGATCTCCAGCTGTGCCTTATCTGAAACCAGGAAACAGCGTGTAAGCTTGCTCATGGAATAATGAGCAAGCAATTAATAGAATCAGGACACTTTCCAAACAGATCCTGTCTCTCCCCACATGTCAGTGTTGCACTTCAAAAAATTCATGGATATTTTCATCTACTCTTCAATCCCTCTAGGGCTGGCTTTAGTGCATTATGTCACTGTTTTACCTTTGAACACACAAGCATCATTTTACCCAACAGCTGCACAGCCACAGGATGAAGAAGGCAGATCTGCCCGTCCTCTGCTGGCCCATAGGTGGTCTGGGATATTTTTTAACCTAGAAAATCTTTCCTTCTAGAAGACACGTGGTTTGCCTGGTTTCCTGGAGCAAACACTCCACCACATCTCAGGTTTGAAGGTCCCTGAGGAACCAGCTCGTGGTTCAGAATTGCTGTGTTCCTGCTAGGGGTGTGGAGCACCTGGGAGCTCAGTCCCTAACTTTGTTTCCTCCAAAACAGGCTTAGTTCATGTGCACCAAAACTGTGAGAGTCAATTCAATTCGCAGCAAACAGAAATATTCAGGTGATCCACTCTGAAACATCTGCGTCACACAGTACTAGGAACAAAAAATTTTAACATGTTTCCATATATATGAATGCTTTTGTTGAGGCAGGTCACGCTTAAGTGTTAGTACTTCTTAGAAAAGGTATAATAATGCTCTAGCCATAAGGAAAAATGTAAAACAAAATTTTTAATAGCAGGTACTTAAGATACTCTTCAATATATCAGGTTAAAAAAACAATCCTAAGAATCTTTACTTGTTTTGTTGGGGTTTTTTTCCCCTTTAAAAAAATTGTCATGGAACGATGCTAAAAACAACTGAAACAAATAAAAAGTAATTTTTTTAAGTATTATACGATTATATTTCTACTGCTAGAAAATATATATTACAAATAATGAAGAAAGCACACAACCTTGGGAACTCAGGTGTCAATAATTTAGAAGTTAACTCCAATATCTCTGATTTCTTCTCTTTTTTTCAATTGTACAGTTTCTACACTGTAAATCTCCCAGAATAAAAAAAAATGGATGAAAAAAAGAGATATTTAAAAGTCTAGTACTGTCTTAGAGATGTCAGACTTCCTTTTCAATATGAAATACTGGAAGGGTAAAGAACAAAATAACTGATTAAGCTATAAGATCGTACCACTTACCTTTGGGTAACTGCTGATTCTGGCTGTTCTCATGTGATTTAGTAGGTGTGCTGGAGGTCTCACAGAAGAAAAAAAAAAACCCAACAGGATCACTGTATGAAATAATTCTGAAAATATCACTTTTTCTACAATTTCCTCCCAGCTTGCTTTCTATTCCTGCTGCATTTTATGCTTTCACAATATTTTGGTTGATTTGACCCTTTTGATACCACACCACATTTTAATAAAAAGAGATACATTTCTTGGGGAGGAAATGACAAAACTGTGGCAGCTTCATACACCAGTTGTTAAAACACAGTTGATGAAACATTCTGCTTGTTGTTTGGTAGCTTAGCTACTTCATCAAGCATTCTGCTTATTTCCCCTCATTACTGGAATTATGCCTTTCAGCTACGGAGACCAAAAACATTAATATATGATTTAGGCAACAAGAATATTAACAGTGTGTGTGAATGAAATACTGACTAGACTAAAAAGAAAATGGGAAAATAGACTTTTAATGCTGAGCATTCTCATTCCCCTGGAACATCATACAGATTTTACACATGGTTTTAAGGGTACATGTTTGAAACAAAGAATAAGGCCCTTTAAATATATTAGCAAAAGTTGTACATAGACTTTCCACCTGGAAAATTACTAAATAAAACAACTAAATGAAAAATTCTGCATTTTTCAGTCTCTTGAATGACACAAAGAATAAAATTTTATTTGAGAACTTCTTGATCTTTAGTTTGTGTTACAAACTAGTTTAACGAATACATTCTGATGGTTTCTGCTGACTTGCTGGCTGCAACACCCTCAAACCTAAAACAAAACAAACCCCCCTCCAAAAGCAATGGTCACTTACATTTGAAAGCATCTGGGAGTATCATTGTGTGATGGACACAAAGACTATATGTCTGAATAAAGAGGTACATAATGAAAATTATTAATATAGGACTTCAACTGTAAGAATAAGAAAACTTAACATGACTTAACCCTTTCAAAGTAAAAAATATATAAAAAAATTGTTGACTTAAAATTTAAAAAGTTAGAGCATTTCCTTAAAACTTCAAAATAGATACTTTTGCCTTTTCTGATTATTTAGTTCTTTTTCCCAAAAGATTAAGAGTAAATTAAGGGATTTCCTTCTCGTTGACCTTTGCATTTTATGTTAACAAACCGGTTTCAACAGTACCAAGCAATAACTTAGAAGAAATTTGTAAGCATTCAAATTTTCAAAGCTTGGATGACTAAAATTTCTCAGAGTTGTCATCACTGCTCCTGCAAAAGGTAATGGTAAACGAAACTCCCATGATCCTTAATGAGATAAAATTAGGTCAATGCTGGGAGCTTCCACTCCCATGAAGCAAAAAAAAAGCACAATACTACTGATATTTTTGTTATAAATCCAAAGCAGAGAAAGGAAACCTGCAATGTTTTTCCTGATATGTCCAGGAATAGAAGAGCAAACGCTGTTTCACTGGCAGAGAGGAAGTTGTGGATGAGGAAATAGAAAGAGCCTAAGTCAGATAAGCAGGGGTATCATAGCTGTGGAGGACCTTAAAAATAAGAAAAAGTGATCTGAATTGGAACTGCTGTGAAACTGGGAGCCAAAGGATGTATTTGAGGAATGCAGGTGACATTATTGAAGAGGCAGTGAAAGTAAATGAGATTAGTACTGAAAGTTGTAGTGCTATTGTGGGTTTGACTGACAGGTAAAGGATGGTGCTATGCCATCACTGTGAGAAAAAATAAAGAATTTGGAAGGGTAAAGGAGAAAATTAAATTCTGGATGGGTAGATGGATTTTAGGAAACCAGATGCTATAAAGGTTATGGGGGGGGGTGGGGAAAGCCTGAAAGGATGAGGATAAATTGGTTCTGGGAGTATAATTTTCAGATTACTACACAGCTTGCAAATGTATCCAGTAATCAGACTTAGTGTTACATAGATAGATTGCTCAAGTAAGGCTTGTTGTTGTTATATCTTCCTTGATTTTGTATCTTCCTTTTGTCTTCCTTCTGCTGGGGAGCAGCAGAAGTCTAAAATCTATCCCAGAATAAGCATCCTTCTTTCAAATTGCACTTCGATATCCTAAGAAACAAAGCTTATTCAGGCATGCTGCCTACCTTCCCTCTTAAAACCTTTCCAATAAATCACCTGATTCCAACCATATGACTCTGGTTTCATCAGAAACATTAAGCCTGAGAAAATCAGCTTCTGACTAGAAAAAAAGAGATCAAATTTGTATCCCCACAGAACGAGCAACTGTTTGAGTTCTCATTCGTCAGCTGGTCAACCAAACAGCATACCTATTCATTTCAATAAATTAGCTCAGTAGTAGCCTGAAAGAAATCACAAAGTATACTTTTTTATCCATCTGGGACCGGAGAAAGGTCAAGGTCCTGTGGAAGAGCATGGGGAGTAGAGTCTAGGGCTAAAAGCAATTGCAACTGGGGGAGAAAGAAAGAGAAAACAAAGAAAAATATCTGTTACACTTTTTATGAGCTGTTTTTAATTTCTCAATGATGATGACTTAGATCAATTACAGATACATCAGAGCTCAGGTTAACTCACTCTACATCCAGCACGTTTGTGTTGTGCACTTCTACTACCTAAAATGCACTTATGTACTACACGAGACAAGACTACATTTAGATATTTATTGCAGGTGCAGCCTAAAAATTCTAGTCCCTTCGTGCCCACTCTGAGAACCTGTGCAGACAGCAGGTCCAGTGCCACTGTCTTCATTCCCCCCATACCACCTTGCTGCTCTTTTGTCACCTATTATGTTACTCTCTGAGCTGGGGTGGCATTGCCAAAATACCCAGATGTGCTGACTAAGCTCTTCTGTAAAAGACCTCTGTAAAGTTCACTAACCTATCTGACTAGTTAAAGCAAATTTTGACAAACGTTAGTTTATATTGCACAGAGGCTAAAGAAGCTTCAAGTTCCCATTCCAGAAAAAGAAACACCAAAATCTGTATAATTCTACCTATTTTTTTTTAATTTATAAAATACAGTCTTTAAAACAAATTGAATTTTAATTTACTTGCAACATTAACTGATGTTTCATGATAATGGTTTAAATACAAAACATGTACAGTACATTTATATGTCCAATCCTCAGTACATATATTATTCAGTGACTAGGAGCAAAATCCACTGCAGAGTAATGAGTTAAAAATCCAAAGATGAGGAATCAATGCAGTTAAAATGACTGAACATATACTTAATGACATTCTCGTGATCTAGATCTGGTATTTGGAGAAACAGAAAAATTCTACAAATTCCTTAATAGAGTTTAAGATATTTGTAGATCAATAAATGATCCATTTCAGCTAAGCAGATGGTTATTTCCAGTTAGAAACAAAGATTAGCACTGTGGAATGAACTTTGTTTCTTCTATGCATTCAGCTGCATACTTACACTAAAACAAGCAATCTGTGACCTCACTGATTTTGTTGAGACTTGGCAAAGTAAGCTCTGATTTATACTTAGGTTCTAGTGAAGCTAACCAGATATTGTTATTCCTGTGGCAGGAATGTGCAAAGACATTCTCTCGTGTTCCCAAAATCCCCTCCCACACCATGCACCAATACAACACTCAGCTTGCTATTTTAGAGGTATTCCTTGGTGGTGGGAAAAGTATTTATAGGTGGAAGAAGGATAATGAAGATAAGGCTGGAATTCTTTTAGCCCTCATGTGTTACACATTTTTGGAGCTGTTATGGAGGGGATAGGATTAAAATTCATGTCACTGCAGGTTTCAGGAATCAGATAACATCTTTAAAGGTTTTATGACACCTCTTGGGTTCCCAGCTATCATGTAAAATTTTTATGCAGATATGTCCTGCATCAATCTTGAAAGAATAAAGTAAATTTATTTCTTATTCTAGGTAAAAGATCTGGACCAACAATTTTCCCTCATTTTCTAGCAATTTGCTTGCTCAATATTTATATTACCCCTCTATATTTTACCCCATCAACTGGGCTGTAGAACAAATCTGTTTCCTCTACACAGTCACTCTTCAATAATACTTCACAATTTATAATTTTGGTGTTCATCTCTTAAAATAAATCCCAGTGGCTGAAGCCTGCAGTTTCCACCCAAAGTTAACTCAGACTCTGCAGCCATTCTTAAATCCACCTAATTCTGAAATATATTCCCTGTCATAAAGCTGCAACCGAGAAAAAATAATCCTGTATGGTCAGATCATGCTATACATGAGGACTGAGGGTTGGGATTTTTGGAAGGCCTTTAGCAGCCTCTAAGCCAGAGAAAACACAAATCATTTTCCACGCTTTACATCATCTTGTATCTGACTGTTATGAGATGATAATGTGATGATGCCCAGTGATACGGTTTCATAGTTTCTGGCTGACTTCTAAATTTGCAGGGACGTGAATTAAGTAAGATTTAGGTAATGTCAGGTCTAGCTGATAACAGTGATAATGCACTTGCCAGCACTTCTGGGCAAGATAGAGGGCTTTTCCATAAAAACTGGTGCCTTGGTATGCATTTAATATTACATAGAACTACTACCAAACTAGCACTGAGTGCTCCTTTCCCTTCTCTGCCATGCTGTTCTCTTAGTCCATGCAATGCACCAGTCTCACCTCCTCCTGGTGCCTTCTTGTGCTAACAAGACCACTGAGTAAACAGGGGTAAATATTTTGACGTCTGAAACCCAAATTGGGAGGCTCAGGGTCTGCTTTGATCAAATCCTTGCTCCAGGGGAACAGCTCACATCTGACAGAGTTTTATCAAGCCCAGGGGGTGTCAGGGATGGCACATCCTTGCTCATAAAACAGCTTCACTGCTTTTAAATATTTGTTGTGAAATCGTTAAATATTTCATTGTTGTATCAAAACTGAAATTATGATATGGAAGTTTCAGTGGATTTCTCATTTTGCATATGCTGGCCACCAATTCACATTTATTTCAACCCATGATGCATGGCCATTAAAATTTTTATCCAAAGTGCAGAATTTTGCCACCAACAAAATCAGTATTTTCTCTATGTTTTTTTCAGGCTGTGTTACAATAATATATTCTAGTGTTATGAACACAGAAGGACTCATTGAGTACTAGAACCAGAGTTATGTGTACAGTGTTATACAAATACTTAATTCACTGAATTAGTCCCCAGCTATCCAACATTTCAATTCCAAGATCCCACTTATGGTACATAAGGCATTACAGCTTGAACCCTTCTCACATTGTTGGTACTTTGGATTTGTAGCCTCTTCCTCATATGCTGCCTAAATTTAATGCAAGATTTCTCTGTTATGACCAACAGTCTAAACACAAGTCTTTTGAGGTAAAGAATATACATTTTTCTCTCCAAGAGAATTTAACTGCAAGGATTCATTGATGTTACAGAATGAGGCCAAGAGCAGAATTTGTCCTTTTGTCTAAGAACTTTTAAAAGCTGGAACTCTCCGTGATTTTAATCAAAGAGCAAAAGTATTAACCAAGCTATTGCCTATTTTATTTTTTTTAAGGAACTTGGGCTTTAAGTCTTAGGTGTCTGAAACTACAAAAGCTCCACAGAAATTAAACTACAAATGTAGTGAAAAGAGCTTTCTCTGGTTTTTTGGGTGGTTTTTTTTAAATTTTTCCCTCGCCCCAAAAAAGTGTCTACTGATTAAAAGAGCTTTCTGAACACTTATCAGCCTAATTGTGGCTTATAAGGGGAAAATTAGCATAAGACTCCAAGGGGCAGCTTCCACATTCAGTTATATCATTTCATCCCAGTTTAACTCGGAGATTGTACATAACCCATCTGAAACTAAACAGAAGTGAGACTTACACAAGGGGATTCAAAGAAAGGGTACAATACACAAAGGATGGAGGACAGGATTTAGGAAATTAATTAATTAAAAATAATAAAAAGCTAAATGAACTTCTTCATTAAGTGAATGAAACTCTGTACTGGGAGATACAAATATGAATGCTGATGCCACACCTCTACATCCTCCTCTCTTTGCACTCTTATGCAAAACCAGAAATTGCTCAGAATCACCTACCCATTCCTTTTTAAAGAGCTGCATTATTATAATTATAACAAAATAATACCGCAGACTTAAATCTATCAGGAAATATAAATAACACTCACTACAGTGCATGACCAACAGGACCATTTTGGGAAGGGACAGGAAGTGAAGAAAAAGAGAAATAGAGGAATTACGTTCTTTGTTTGTCAGAAAATCATTAATTCTGTTCCCAAAAATTATTTTTTAATTACAATTACAGACACAGCAATGCGGACACTTTTCACAACCATTGATATAAAGGTTTTGAAATTTCCCTTTTCTGTAAATTTTCACTTTTCATGAAGACAAGATGACATAAGAGGTTCGTGTTTGGTTGTTCCATAAAGATGAGGGTTTAGACTTAAAATAGAAACCTTGTTTTAGCCTTAACTGATGAAAATCTTATTGCTGCCTCTGGGTTTTTGTAAAGAATTCTTATCTGCCACAAACTAAAAAGTTTAAAATCCAAATGCATCAATCCTTGTTCTCAACAAAAAGGCAGTGGGCAACTGAAAAGTTCCCACAGAATAGCACCCATATATTTTTTAACATTCATGTTTAAACACATGGTGGTGAAAACCATGTCCATATACCAAATAACAACCTTAGAGGCACAGAAACACTCTCTGTTGGGGATCTCTATTGCCACAGCCATTAACAGGCAGCCTGGGGGCATGATTGTGAAAGGAAATAGTTATACTAGCAAGGACTAATGTCTACACTGGTAGGCAGAGAACACAAAAGAAATAAAAAACTTTTTTTTTAAGAATTATTGTATAATACCCCTTATTTTTTACTTGTTGTTCCCAATGACAACTAAGCACCACACTGGCCCATCCTGGAAAAACCCCACCCCACCAAACTGGGCCCTCAGATCAAAGTGACTTGGGTTCCAAGGACTGACTAAATATTTTCATGTAAAACACAAATGCTTTGATATTAGTAGCCAAATATGTATGTAAGCACTTTTAATAGTTAGTTTGTTTTAAAAATACCAGTGCTAAGCAACCTGCCTTATGCCCCCTGTTTCAAAAGTTACCAGAGCCATGGATGCAAACACTTCTTTTTTTTTCTCTCATCCTTTCATTTTTGTGTTCACTCAGGTAATGACAGATACACACCGGGATGATTTGTAATTAAATTAAAATCAGCAACAAAAAGGTGTGTAAAATGCATTTACTCCAAAACAATAAACAAGTGCATGATTAATTGCTCGCAATATGCCTACCTTTGATGTGTGAAAATAAAGATGATGCAGCAGCTGATCACCTCTGAATCAATTCAACATCCACCTGGTAGAAAAGCACATCATTTACTGCTGATTTAGACGGGCTCCACGAAAGATTTGCAAGATCTCTGGTGGAAATTCACCAGAACAGAAAAAAATTATATACATTTAATTCTTCCTCCTCTGTGACCATGACTTAGACCAACTCCCACAGAAAAAAAATCCCCCAGATATCTATAAATCAAACTATGTGGTAGGGCAAAAACTAGAATACATAACTACACATTCTTAGACGCCCTGATAACAGAGATATATAATCACCATTTGCCCAGGATATATCCCTTGTCATAATCTCGTATGTATTCACAGATTATACTCATATAAGCCACAGAGAAATGAAATATAGAAGAGTCCCTTAGTAGTGGCATCTAATTTCATTCGCAGCCATTGTGTTTTGAATCTCTGAGCACTCTGCTCTGTTACACTGTAGCATGATAATCCTTAATAAATACACCAATAGTCTGGGTATACAATGATATGTACCATGATACCAAAGAGGAAGAGATGTGGTAATAACAAATACTATACAATAACAAATACTATTGCTCTTGGGTGCAAAATTCTATTACTCTGCTTGTAAGTTCAAAAGTGTAAGAGAGTTCACCCTACTCACTTTTTTTTTTCCGATAACTGTAATATTTCTTGAGGAAACTTGGATAACTGCTGATTTTTTTTTTTGTTTTACTGAAGTAGCACTTCCACTTCAGTGGTGAGTGATGATAATACAGTTTATCTGAAAGCTTACTTAGGGTTCATTCTTTACAGTATTCATCTACAACATGTGGCTGTCAAAGCAATAGTTTACACTGGATTTCAGCAGGGTGGCAAGTCAGAATCTATATCCAATAGATTTAGGAAGATACTTTTTCCCAACCAGATCTTACAGATACATCAAGAATGCCAGAAACTTAGGATTTTGAGATGTGAAGCAATGTAACAGTTCAATTCACTGTCAATTGAATAAGTAGGGTTTTGTAGCAGTGCTAAAATATTTGCACCCACATCTCCCCAATCTCTTTACATCTCACACCCAGGGATAAGTCACCTTTTTTTAAGAGGATGTAGAGAATAAAGAAGAAAGAGGAAGTCAAGTCACTAGCTTCTAATTTTGTTTTCTTTTAATAGCTGTTGGCTTTTAACAGTT
>NW_021937852.1:0-7671 GCF_001715985.3 Manacus vitellinus
GTTTATACTGGTCTGTACTGGTCTGACCTTGATGGAGATGCTGAAGTGCCCCCAACCCCCTTAACTGGTTCTTACTGGTCCCACTGCCCCATTCCAATGACCCGTACCGGTCTGTACTGGTTTATACTGGTCTATACCGGTCTATACCAGTCCATACTGGTCTATACTGGTTTATACTGGTCTGTACTGGTCTGACCTTGACGGAGATAATGAAGTGCCCCCAACACCCTTAACTGGTCCTTACTGATCCCACCACCCCATTCCCTGTTTCAGTGACCCGTACTGGTTTATATCGGTTTATACTGCTCTACCCTGGTTTATACTGGTCCATACTGGTTTGTACCGGTCTGTACTGGTCTGACCTTGATGGAGATGCTGAAGTGCCCCCAACCCCCTTAACTGGTCCTTACTGGTCCCACCGCCCTGCTCCCCATTCCATTGACCCATACTGGGTCGTGGTGGCAAGAACCCCAGCAGGAGCCAGCTGGGGTCTTCCTGCCATTGGATGAGTGCTCTGGGAGGTCAGGGCTGCTCACAGATCCAGATCACACCAGCACATTTCCAAGAACACTGTCAAATGGGAAGGGGAAAACACAATTATTAGGAAGGAATGGAGCTTTTCTCAGTCAGTGTTTCCAGTTTCCTACTCCTGAGGAATCTAGGGGTTGAGAAATGGAAAAGAAACTCTCATGTTGGACAAGTCACTGAGACTCCTGAGCTGTAACTTGGAATGCACAAGTGCTTCTGTAAGCAACTTCCTAAAGTGCTTTCGGCCTCTGCTCTGCTTTTGACAGAAGCAGCATCACTTCTGCCGGACCCATCTGTTTTTTCTTTATCTGCCCTTTTCCACCTGCCTGAGGTTTCTCTCAGGTCAAAGTGAGAGCACAGACATTTGGATGGAGTGCTGACAGGGAAGTCATGAATGGATTTCTGATGTTCAATCTACTGTTTTGAAATCAGAAAATGTGGTGCTGAAGTCATCGTTAGCCTTTGAGAGGGAAACAGGAGAAAAATCGGATAAACTTGTTGCTAAAAATGAGTTGCTTCAAACTGAGGTTGACCACCTTCAAAGTCTTGTTGCGCCAGAGTGCAGAGAGAAAACTTGCTAAAAAAACAGGCTCCTGGTTTGGTCAGGTAACTTCATAAACCAGTGTCTTACCCTGGCATTGAGACTTGGGAAACCACAGAGAACCCTGATTCTAAGTCTCAGGAGAGAAAGAAACAAGGAGAATTTGAAGTTCAACTGATGTGTGTAGAGTCTCCCAGCTTTCCTCACATTAATGAAAATAGAGTGAGTGATCCCTGTGATAATGAACAAAGGGAAGATTATTCTTTACCTCCCTCAATTTCCTTTGTGCCTGATACTGAATCCACTAAAAAACCTTGGACTCAAAAAGAACCCGACCCAGAAAACAACTCAATTCATTCTGATTCAAGTGGTTAAAGAGCAGAAGCATTATGGCGATAAACCTGGACAAATTAAAAGCCAACCAGTGAAATCCTATCAATATATCACATACCTTGGGATTCCACTTTGTTCTCATCAACAGTTAATACAATTTCCAATGGATATGGGGACAAAATGTTGGCAGCAAAATGCCAAAGATGGGATTAAAACCCAGACGAAAAAGAATTAAAATCACTGGAGAAAAAGAAGAAACCAGTCTTCAACCAAGAGCTTCACCCTGTTACTGTTTTGTTGATATTACCTTTTTGCTTTTTATTCTAATAATCATATTGTATGTTAAAATTTGGATGATTATGAAACAGTCAGCTCACTGATTACCCCCATCAATACTAGACGATGCCCGCAGTATACACCTGTCCCAGCCCCTCCAGGAGCCCTCAAATCCCATCCTGGTCCCACAGGACACTCCCAACTTCCCCTCAAACACTCCGAGGCCCCCAGATTGACTCCCAGATCAGAAAACTCTTGCTGCCTGCCCATGGAGTGCCCAGTGTGGCCCACCAACTGCACCACAAAGCCAAAGCTTCCAGGCTTTCTCTCCTGGGAATTAGGGCTGTTGTTTCCTGTTTTCAGCCATGCCTCCCAACTGATAGCCCAACTCCCAAACTGCTAGCATGCCTGTTGATACAGAATTGTTAAAATAAACCTTGCCAGTATATGTTTTCAGACACCGATTATTTAGTGTCGTTTCACTTTAATCCACCCCAAGGGAATTATTAATAAAACCCTGAGTTACCCCCTCTCCCCTTTTCCTGGGGTGGGTTGTAACACCAATCAGCACTGACTCCGCCCAGTAGGCATAGCAAAGGAAGTTTCCTTTTGGTTTAGGGTTTAGTGTTAGGGTTAGGGTTAGGGTTAGGGTTTAAGGTTAGGGTTAGGGTTAGGGTTAGGGTTAGGTTTTGAGTTAGGGTTAGGGTTAGAAAGGGTTAGGGTTAGGGTTAGGAAATTTAGGGTTAGAGTTAGAGTTAGCAAAAGTTAGGGTTAGGGTTAGGGTTAGGTTTAGGGTTAGCAAAAGGCAGGGTTACTGTTAGGGTTAGGGTTAGGGTTAGGGGTATGGGTAAGGGTTAGGGTTAGTGTCTTGGTTTGGATCTTGTTTTCCCCCAGAGGCTAAGAAAAGTGGTAGACCCCAGGGGGTGGAAACCCCTGGAAGTTTTGAAGTTCTGCCCAATGTGCGCTCCTGCAGAAATGTAAACATATCACAAGCTCACCGGAAGAGATGAGTGGTAGTTTTGGTTGTTCAGGAGAGGTGGCCATGTTGTAGAGCCACGAGGAAGGGACTCTGAGCCCCTCGGGCCCTCTGGGGCCTCCCAACCCCTGGCTGGGGGGCTGCGGGGACCTGGAACAGCATAAAGCTGGGCTAGGTGCCTGTAGTTATGCCGGGAGATGTTTTCTCCATGGGCGCAGAGCAGCAGCCAGGACTGACCAGAGAAACGGTGGCAGAGAGCCAGGAGAGATAACACCTGAACTGAAGGAGCAACAGAAGCAACATGCAGCACCAGAGAAAGGACTCCTGGAAGGAGAGCCGGGAAAAAGAGAGCCAGCAGCCTGAGAGACAGAGTTCTGGGGGTAAGACTGTACCAGCCCCCCAAAACTCCTTTGAGACCCTCTTGGAGAAGAGGGAGATGGACTCCTATTAAGGAGAAGAGTTTTAGACATGCAGCACCGGAATGAGAGAGGAGCTGAGAAGCTCAGAGTGTCCCATAGCTGGACCTGGACGGCCAGATAGAATGCGGGGGGAGTTGACCTTGGCTCCCCCCTTGCACTGCTGCCACGGTGGCAGCCTGAGAGACAGGGCACAGAGGCCCTGCAAGGAGCTGAGTCTCCTGGAGATACCAGACCGTCACGAAGACCCCCCTGTGTCTTCGTGATATGACGTGGTGATACGACCTTGTCTGGGGTTACGAAGCCCATGGAAGACCCCTCGGTTGGAGGCGATGGGGCCGAGAAAGAGGCTTGAATACCTCCCTCGTGGATGCTGGCAGAAAGCCAACCAAAGCTGCTGCATCAATGTGAAGACAGACTGCTGCCTCAGAAGATGCTGCTGTTCAGAGACTGGAAGGGATCTGTCCTTCTTTCCCTCCTGGACTTTTATTTGGAGGGGAGAAGAGATCTGATCATTGTAAATACATATGTCATGGTAGAGATAGTTTGTGATCGTGTGTATAATATGATATGGTATTTATTTGTACAGTCATTGTAATATATTCCCTTTCCCCCACTTTGAGTCTGGTGTGTTTTGTCTGGAAAAACCCATCTCACATTAGGTTGAGATGTGGGAGGGGGAATGGAGCTAGGGAACTGGATTTTGGGGCCATCTCAAACCATGACAGTTAGGAAGAATTTGTCTCAGTGCGCGATCTAACAATCGCGGTTTTAGCCCATTCTGGACACACAACGGTGCCCAATAAGCCCCTCTCAGGCTATAAGCCCGATTCATTGCCCACCGCTGTCAGAATCTTTTGCTTTTTCTCTTGGGTCTCTGCTTTTGCTGTTGCTGTTCAGTTGCGTGTCTGGCAGAATACCCGCCACCGTCCAGTATGTACTCTACTTCTATAGAGCACTGTCCCCTAACCCCAACATTAAAAGAGAGACTGCAAGCTATGCGCAAACCCTGTTCCCTAACCCTAACCTTAAAAGTGAGAATGCAAGCTACGCGCAAACCCTTTTCCCTAACCCTAACCCTAACCCTAAAAACGAGACTGCAAGTTATGCGCAAACCCTTTTCCCTAACCCTAACCCTAAAAACGAGACTGCAAGTTATGCGCAAACCCTCTTCCCTAACCCTAACCTTAAAAAAGAGACTGCAAACTATGCGCAAACCCTGTTACCTAACCCTAACCTTAAAAAAGAGACTGCAAGCTATACGCAAACCATTTTCTCTGGATCTAACCTTAAAAAAGAGACTGCAAGCTATACGCAAACCCGATTCCCTGACCCTAATCCTAAAAAAGCGAATGCAAGCTATGAGCAAACCCGGTTCCCTAACCTTAACCTTAAAAAAGAGACTGCAAGCTATGCACAAAACCAGTTCCCTAACCCTAACTTTAAAAAAGAGACTGCAAGCTACTAGGGTTAGGGTTAGGGTTAGGGTAAGGGTTAGGGTTGGGGTTAGGGTTTAGGGTTAGGGGTAGGGTTAGGGTTAGGGTTAGGGTTATGGTTAGGGTTAAGGTTAGGGTTAGGGTTAGGGTTCGGGTTAGGGTTAAGGTTAGGGTTAGGGGTTAGGGTTGGGGTTAGGGTTAGGGTTAGTCAGAATCTGTCTCAATGCGCGATCTAACTATCGCGGGTTTACCCCATTCCAGGAACGCAGTGGTACCCAGTAAACCCCTCTCGGGCTATAAGCCCGATTCAGTGCCCACCGCTGTCAGAATCTTTTGCTTTTTCTCTTGGGTCTCTGATTTTGCTGTTGCTGTTCTGTTGCGTGTCTGGCAGAATACCCACCGCCATCCGGTATGTACTCTGCTTCTATAGAGCACTGGCCCCGCCCACTGGTTGGAGTCAAGAGGTGGAGTCCGTGTTGATTGTTCTGCGTCACTGGCTCCGCCTCCTGGGCGGAGTCAGTGCTGATTGGTGTTACAACCCGCCCCAGGAAAAGGGGAGAGGGGGTAACTCAGGTTTTTATTAAGAATTCCCTTGGGGTGGATTAAAGTGAAACAACACTAAATAATCGGTGTCTGAAAACATATACTGGCAAGGTTTATTTTAACAATTCTGTATCAACAGGCATGCTAGCAGTTTGGGTGCTGTCATACCACAATGTGACACAGAGATAACCTTTGGGGGGGGGAAAGAAAATGCATAGGGGAGAGAAAGGCAGGAGAAGAGCAAGGGAGAGTAAGAGAAAGAAAAGCTGAGAGTGGACAGATGTATATAGTCACCGCCCACGGGGTCCAGCAATGCTTCCATGTCTGTCAGTTGAAGTGGTGGCCTTGATCTGCCGGGGGTGAAGGAGGGAAGTCCCCATACTCCAAGAAGTTATGAGTTATAGCCATGATTAGTGTCACGGACCTTGCCTCGAGCCTCCAACATCTCGAGGGTTGCAGTCTTTCTTCTAAGGTTAGGGAACAGGCTTTGGGCATAGCTTACAGTTACTGTGTGGACCAATTGTCAGAGACTGAAATGGTTAATGATTTATGCATTCTAGGAGACTTTTCAGGCTTTTGACTTGCATGATACCTCTGATGAGCAGTCGGGCCCCTCCCTCCCTCCAGTGTTGACGGTGTGAAGCCCTGCAAAGGCAAGAGCTGAGCTTACAGGCTTTTGACTGTTGATATATCTGATGAGGAATCAGGCCCCTCCCTCCCTCTGCTATGAGATGTTGGGGTTAGGGTTAGGGTTAAGGTTAGCAAGGGTTAGGGTTTAGGTTTTAGGGTTTACGGTTTGGGGTTTAAGGTAGAGTTAAACCATCATTTTCGGGGTATGGGCCCGATAGCTTAATTAGCTGACCTTACTAGAAAATAATATAGAGGGAATATAGAGGATTTTGATTCCTTTAGTGTAGGTTCGATTCCTACTTTTCTAAAATTAGGAAATGAGAGGATTGGTATACCTCTATGTTTACTTTATCATAGTAACCCTTTTGGATTCAGGCACATTTCCTTGAGTGTCTTAGGTAGGGGGTAGGCCTGCATAGGAGATAGGAAGGCTGGTATGCCATAGGCATATGTTAGGGGTAAGAAGTTTTTTCAAAGCAAATGTATGAGTTGATCATATTGGAATCGAGGGTAAGAGGCGCGGATTCATAAGAATCCTGCGGAAAGCAGGAGGGTTTTTGTAGCTAAAGTAGGGGGAATGAGTTCTTGAGGGAGATTAAGTGAGCTGGGGTTTAGGAATAGAATGGTTGTGAGTGCATTTATTAGTATAATATTAGCATATTCGGCAAGAAAAAACAAGGCGAATGGCCCTGCAGCATATTCTACGTTGAACCCTGAGACTAGTTCAGATTCTCCTTCTGTCAGGTCAAATGGAGCGCGGTTTGTTTCGGCAAGAGTGGAGATATATCGTATTATTGCTAAGGGCCAGGAGGAGAAAATGAGGTAGAGAGGTTCTTGAGTTGTAGCTAGGGTATTGAGGGTGTAGTTACCACTAAGGCTAATTACGGATAGGAGAATAATGGCTAGGGTAACTTCGTAAGAGATAGTTTGTGCGACTGCTCGGAGGGCGCCGATTAAGGCATATTTTGAGTTAGAGGCTCACCCTGATCATAGAATTGAGTAGACTGCCAAGCTAGATAGAGCTAGAAGGAAGAGTATGCCAAGGTTTAGGTCAGTAAGGGGAAGGGTAGGGGAAGTGGTGTTCAGATTGTAATTGCTAGGAGAAGGGCTAAGATAGGAGTAGATATAAATAAGTAAGGGGATGAAGTTGATGGACGAATTGGTTCTTTAATGAATAGCTTTACTCCATCTGCTATAGGTTGTAAGAGGCCAAATGGTCCTACAATATTAGGCCCTTTTCGGGTTTGCATATAACTTATAATCTTATGTTCAACTAGGGTAAGAAATGCTACGGCGATGAGGATGGAGAGAGCATAGGATATTGATATAATAAAGTAAGTGAGGGTTAAGTGAATTGTCATGGGGTTTGTGTTGGAGCTAGGGAGAGGATTTGAACCTCTGGGTAAAGGGCTTAAGCCTTCTGCATTTGCCAAGCTCTGCCACGCTAGTGGTCCTTTTCTAGGAGGGGGTTATGGTGGAGCTCTTAGTAATTTAGTTGGGTTCATTACTGGGTGTGAAGGTGTGCTTGTGGCATAGGCCTTACTTCTTCGATCCTTTCGTACTAGAAGGAGTTGTAACATAGATAGAAACCGACCTGGACTACTCCGGTCTGCACTCAGATCACGTAGGACTGTTAATCGTTGAACGAACGAACCCTTGGTAGCGGTTGCACCACTAGGATGTCCTGATCCAACATCGAGGTCGTAAACCTCCTTGTCGATGTGGGCTCTTGAAGGAGATTGCGCTGTTATCCCTGGGGTAGCTAGGTTCATTAATCAATTATATTGGGTCTGGTTACTATTAGCACGTTGATGGGTAGTTCTTGGTTAAGATGGATTGTCTGATATTTGGAGGTTAAGTTTGTCTCCAAGGTCGCCCCAACCAAAAAATGCACACCAGCAAAATCCCGGGGGAGTAGGCCCTGTGGGTGAGTATTGTTTATGGGAGTGGTAGCAGATTTTTAAGTTCCACAGGGGCTTCTTGTCTTTTGGG